>NC_045164.1:320000-360000 GCF_900700415.2 Clupea harengus | reverse complement strand
AAGACTATGCATTCTATCCTCTGCAAGACTCCTCTGTAGGCTATTTTACAGGTAATTCGTACAAGTTTCCCACTCATGCCTCCAAATACATAGTCTGCCAGGGGCATATTATCAAAATATAGCCCCTTCAAATCTTAAATCTTGATCCAGAAGAATAGTTGTTTGTACAACAATAGTTGTCATACGACAATAGTTGTCATTTGAATTATGAGTTTGGATTGGAGTTTGTAAGGACATTGTGGATTGTGGTTGTTCAACCGACCTAAAAAATGTCTACACAGTAATATGAATACGGAAAGAGCTCACGTTGTATACTCTTATATTTTAAATATCTACCTCCATACAATAGGCCTACAACTTGCAGTTAGTAACGAAAACATTCTGAATAAAATACGGCTAAATGGCGACTGTTTAAACTATACAGGAACACCAGATACATAATATTTAATAATGTAAGCGTTCTTACCTGGTCGAATTCATGAATGTTTAGTCCAAAACCATTACAGACCAACTTTCGTCCAGGAAGTATGTCTAATAATCTTCAGTTCAAACTTTTCTGACTTCTTGGATCTACCGGCACGCCCCCTCGGCTCCACCAGAAAGTGCAGTTGCGCGACAGTGGGTCCTCAAATATCAAGCACCACTTCAGGCTAATTTGCATATTTCAGTTTGGGAGAAGCTCAGGAACCAATAGAGGATCCGCTAAGTTTAGGTTCTGACCAGTAAGAGTGCTGCATATCGAAAGGCTGTATCACCGAAACTGCATAAGGTGCTAACAATGCATATTGTCACTGGACCATTTCATGGAAGCCAGGGACTCCTGCTGGACGAAGACGTGTACTACAAGTTAAATACGCATCTTCTGCTGTTTCACCAGATATGGAAGTGGTTTAACTTGAGGTTTTTACACGAATTTAGCATTTCTAAATGTTTGTTAAATGACAAAGTATTGACACAGTTATTTAAACTACAGTAAAATATGAATTGCTTTTTTTTGGGGGGGGAGGACTTTTTAATCACTGTATGATATGACATAAGCATCACTTACTTAATATGAACATATAGTTTTCTATAGATAACAGTGCTACATAGTAGTGTATATACTATAATGGAATATTGTATTGCACTGGTATAATATAATTTATATACTTGGTCCATCCTCTTTAAATCAAGTGTGTGTATGTAGGACATGGACACAGATTAATCATTTAAAAAGGGAATGAATGACTGAGGAAGTAAGTATTACAATTTAAAAGGAATAAGTGATCAGAGAAAAGGGGTGTAAAAACGTTCTACTTAAAATTCTGTGTTTACCAATAGTAAAAGCTCCAAAGTCCAAAGTACATGGCTCTCACGATATCTGTGCATGACGAAACCTGAAAATAAACCCAGCTGGTCAATGTCAAAACTGCTTCTCTGTCACTAGTTCATAGATCTGGTATATATATATATATAGTATAAAATACTATAAGTTCCCCATGTGTTTTTTTTATATATATAAACACTCACAAGAAAAAAAAACACATGTACAAACTTGAGATAGCTTAATTTATTGATTGGATATTGAGGCTGAAGTTGAGGCAGTTGTGCATGTGTTGCTCTTTCATCATACATTGATAGCTACCATGAGGTACCTACAAGGTGTGAAGACCTGACGATGTTGCTGGCCTTGTTTATATGTAAACACATTAAAAGGTGTTGTTGCATCATTACCTGTGGTTGTGTTTGGCTTCATAGTAAGTGTCCACAGTCCACTGACCTGGGGTACACTTCATATTTGTAGGAGCATGTGTAGGAACTTCACAAGAAGGCTGTCTTTAAAGGCCTTTAAAGGGGGACTGACGACTACAAACAACCCCCCAGTGAGTGCACACGCGCATGCACACACACACACACACACACACACACACACACACACACACACACACACATACACACACACACACACTTGCACACATGCACACAAACACATACACACACACACATACACACACACACACTTGCACACATGCACACAAACACATACACATGCACACACACACACACACACACACTCACACACACACGCACACACACACACACTCACACACACACGCACACACACACACACACACACACACACACACACACACACACACACAAACACACACACACATGAAGCAGATTGTATTGAGTAACTTAGATTTTCTTGATAAGGATTCTTAATCTTGACCTCAACACCACCAAGCGTTACTAATCGCTCTCTACAGCTGTTAATCATTTCACCTCCACGCTAAATCTGTCTCAGATGTAAATGAATACAGGTAAGAGGCCATCAGTGAGAGACAAGACACACAATGACTTAGACTGCTGGGCTGTCTCTGACAATGTGCCCTTTATATCAGTCAATGCACTCAAAACAACAATCCTCTAATCTAAGACAATATACAATGTGATCACTGTAGTAATTGGAGTGACGGGTGTGTTGTGATCAACCTGAGCTGTGAACTCATTGATCACTGTAGGAATGGGAGTGAGGGGTGTGTTGTGATCTTCCTGAGCTGTGAACTCTGTGATCACTGTAGGAATGACAGTGAGGGGTGTGTTGTGTGATATCCACCTTCATCCACAGACGTTTGAAACTCCCATCCGCATACTGTGACTTTTCACATTAGGTTGTAAAATAAATGTGGCCGGTTGCATCTCATCAGCACTAAATGGAGCTATCTCTACATGACACTGTGATTATGCTCTGACAAAACCGGTGAACAGAGGCGGACATCTTCCAAGCATATGTATAGAGTATGGCGGTTCAGTTTGATGGCATGTGAAATTTAACACATGGGTAACAGTGTTTGTTGATATAAAAGTCTTATAGGTTTGACGCACGCACGGGCTGCCGTCTCAGCCGATCTGTGACTCAGCAAGTCTGCCCCAGTCAGGAGGGATGAGCTGAGCAACACCAGAGAGAGAAGACTGTGACAAATTCTTCTGGTACGCTGGGACGGTGGACAGAGTGACACGCAGACCCGAAGGACATCTGCCTGTGTGCCTGGGTGGTCAGGAGAGGAGCTATGATGCTGATTGATTGAAAACTGTCATGGGTGTGGCTGCTGTGGCAAGTGTTTTGGCAAGTGTTATTCAATGTGATGCAATGGTTGCCTTGATTCAAAATAGAATCTAAAAATCCATTTCAGACAGGGAGGGGATGAGAAAGAGAGAGAGAGAGAGTGGAAGAGAGAGAGAGAGAGAGAGAGAGAAAGAGAGAGTGGAAGAGAGAGCGAGAGAGTGAAGCTAGACTGAAAGTCTGGCACACAGCTGATATTTGAACACCGGATTTACTTAGCTTGAGCTTTAACTTTAACTTTTGAAAAGTTGATAATGGCCCAGTAGCGATACGTTTGTCATGAGCCTTGAGCCCAGGCTGCTATCATGCCCAAATCTGTGCCACTTATCTTTCCTATGAGTCTGAAGGACAGAGGTTGCACGCTGGACTTCGAAATCTCAATGAAAACATGTGAAATTAAATTAAATTGAAATTTTCGAATTGAGAAATCATTGTTTATGTTCCTGCAGTAGCACTATTTCAAGATAACACAATATAACTTGTCTGCTGAGTTATTTATTTTGATAGTGTTTTGAAAGCTACAGTATATATTTTATATAGTAGCAGGACAACAATAAATCAATAGAAAGGTAAATGATTACACCTCCATTTCATTGACTTGGATAAGTAAGCAGACCCTTAACATCCAAACTACATGTAAATCTATGCAAATAACACTTAACATCCGAACTACATGTATATCGATGCAAATAAAAACACTGGAGCAAAAGGCCATTATACTGCCCTCTAGTGGACAAAATCAGCATAGTGTCTTGAAGCACAACTGCTCTCACTCACTTTTTCTAGAGGTGCTTTGCAAACAGTAATAACAGTGCCCTGCCCATGTAATCATGCAATCATTAAAAAATCCTAGAAAACCTTTTATGCCAAAACCCCATAAATAGCATAAAAGAACTGGCTGTCAGAACAGGATGTGCTGGGTTGTTTTCAGGAGCAGGGCTGGATTGATCGCCTTGTTTGTCATGACAAGCCGGCCTTTCTGCGAAAACAGAGACAAAGTGCAGAGGTACCACTCGTGCCACACACTCCTCTGCCCTGCACCCAGTCCTCCTCCCCCCGCCCTGCTGAGGTCTCATATGGTGCCTGCCTCTAACCTGGGGCTCTGGCAGGGGCATAGTGCCCGCTGAAGAGGAAAAGTACCCGCTATAATGAGGGAATGATTCAGTGGACTGAGATATAAATCAAAATCACACATAACATGTCTTAATTGCTCCAGCTATCTGCCCTAAAGGAAAGCCTGCTGTACTCTCTGAACGGTTTCCTTTGGCAGTTGACTCTTTAACAAATGCATTTGTTGTCACAAGTCAATTATTGTTCCCTCTGTCTTGAAGTCACAACCTCTACTTTACAGTATTGTATGTCTTCGTTTTCTAGACACAGAAATAACAGTTCCTTTCATTGATCATCACATTCTCATAAATCTTTGCTCCTGTCTTACACAGAGAGAGGAGGGATGAGAAAGACGGAGAGAGAGAGAGAGAGACAGAGGGTGAGAGAAAGAGAGAGAGGGAGAGTGACAGAGAGAGAAGGAGAGAGAGAGTGAGAGAGGGAGAGAGACCGAGAGAGGGGGATAGAGAGAGAGGGAGAGAGACAGTGAGAGAGAGAGACAGAGACAGTGAGAGAGAGGGAGAGAGACAGAGAGAGAGAGAGAGAGAGAGGGAGAGAGACAGAGAGAGAGAGAGGGATAGAGAAAGAGAGAGAGGGAGAAAGCCAAATAGGATTCTTATCAAAATGTAGAACATCAGACCACATTTTCACCCTACATATCTTGATAGACAAATATGTAAACCAAAATAAGACACAAATATTTGCTTGCTTTATAGACTTCCAAAAAGCCTTTGATTCAATTTGGCATAATGGATTATTCTTCAAACTTCTTGAAACTGGTATAGGGGGGAAAACTTTCAAAATAATAAAAACAATGTACTCAAACAACAAATGTGCAATTAGAATTGGGAATAAACACACATAATTCTTCTCCCAGGAACGGGGTGTGAGACAAGGCTGCCCACTATCACCGATACTTTTCAATATTTACATAAATTAATTGGCAAACACAATACAGCACTCTGCAGGCCCAGGACTTGCACTGCAAGACACAGAGGTCAAGTGTTTACTTTATGCTGATGACCTAGTTCTGCTGTCATCATCCAAAGAAGGCTTGCAACACCACATGGACAAAGTGGCAAACTTTTGCCAGACGTGGGCCCTAAAAATGTATCTCAAAAAGACCAAAGTCCTTGTCTTTAGAAAACTTTCCAGGCTACAGGGAAACACTGACAACTTTAAAAAAAGCAACACCAAAATTTATCAAACATGCAACTACACCTATTTAGGAATCACCTTCACCTCAACAGGAAACTTGGGCTTGGCTGCAAAGGAACTCAAAGAAAAGGCAAAAAGAGCATTCTATGCCATCAAAAGGTCAATTTAATTAGATATACCGATTCGAATTTGGCTTAAGCTTTTCAAATCAGTAATTGAACCAATTGCACTGTATGGCTGTGAGGTGTGGGGTCCAGCAACAAAAGGTGACTTTTCAAATTGGGACAAACATCCAACCGAAGCCCTGCATGCAGAGTTCTCCAAAAGCATCCTCCGGGTACAGAGGAAGACACCAAACAATGCGTGCAGGGCAGAATTAGGCCAATACCCCCTAATTATTGATATTTAAAAAAGAGCTGTCAAATTTTGGCAACATTTAAAAATGAGCGACCCCCACTCACTCCACTACCAAGCACTGAAATGCCAAGAGCTGAATATAGGGAGGAGCCCCCTTTACCCAACTTGTCCTGAGACTTAGTGACCTAGCACCAAATCTTATCACTGAGGCTCAGGACAATGACTCAGTAGCCAGGAAAATTAGACCCAACCAAATTACAAACACTGAAAAAGAAAAGTATATAACCTATTGGAAAGGAGCAACCAAAACACAATCTAAATTACAATGTTATTTGACCCTAAAACGGGAATACTCAACAGCTACTTACATGAATACAGTAAAAGACACAAAACTCAGCCTGCCATAACTTGAGGGACAGCCAGTAAGGCCACAGAATGCCAAACTAACTGTATGTTTGTTGTTATTTTTGGAATGGTCTTTTGTTGTTTATTTATTTATTTTTAATCAACTCTGTTCATTATATTTGTCCTTCTGTATGTGTATGTAATATGTATGTGTTGGATCAGCTTTGGCAATAGTGTTAAAAAACATTCATGCTAATAAAGCTTCATTGAATTGAATTGAATTGAATTGAGAGGGAGAAAGACAGAGAGAGAGAGAGAGAGAGAGAGAGAGAGAGAGACTCACAGGTGCATGAACCCATGGAAACCCACTCTGTCTATTGAAAGCTGCCTGTGGCGGAGGTGAATCTGTAGCAGGAGCAGTAACAGTAGCAGTGGTCTTTGTTAAGTTGTAGCGCACCTCACCAAAGGGACACTGCCAAAGACCATCACAAAACATGTGAAGGGTTGAAGTGTGACGCACACAGCATTCACTGTTACAGATGTTGTAGGCGGTAGCTTCAACCTGGGACAGAGTTGATTAAAAGCATCATGTCTGCAGACTGCCATGGAGAACACTGCAATCACACTTTTAAACTTTCACTATCATCATCATGTATTGATCATGTATTGACTTTTTTATGTGATATTGTCTTTCATAGAAAGGGTGCTTGAAAGTTTGTGAACCCTCTAGAATTTTCTATATTTATTTTTATATTTATATGACCTAAAACATCATCAGATTAGAAGTCCTAAAAGTAGATAAAGAGAGCCCGATTACACGAATGAGTATTATGCTTGGTCATTTATTTATTGAGAAAAATGATCAAATATTACATATCTGTCAGTGGCAAAAGTGGCAAATTTTAAGGTGAAATTAGAGTCAGGTGTTTTCAATGGGATGACATTCAGATGTGTGTGGTCACCCTTTTTTTTTTTTTTAAAGACAAATTCTGTCAAAGTCTATTTCTTTGGATATGTATCTGCCACACCAAAAGGCCAGGTAATGGTGCAGGTGTATGGAATTAGAATCTATCACAGGGAGAAGTTTTTATGATTTGAGTTTTTTTGTTGCCATTTTAAAATGCATTAGATTATGGATACGGAGTATTTAATCATAAAATGTTATATTTAAGAAGTAGATAGGCATTGCTGGAGAGGAAGGATCATTTTGGGCATTTCAGCAATGTTGCTTCACTGTGACTGTGACTGTGATGCCAACAGTGGATTGTAAACTATGCAATGGCATCATTGGGCAACCTGGGAAGGTCTGACCTGTAATAACCCTCAGCTGACTGGAGTCCTCATTTTGCCCACACGAAAAAAGGTCAGCCATTTACTCTCTCCCACTACACACACACACACACACACACACACACACACACACACACACACACACACACACACACACACACACACACACACACACACACACACACACACACACACACACACACATATCCGCACTCACACACACACACATGTGCACACACACACCTACATACATACATTAACTAGATCCTGTACATGTTCATTGCAAGAGGTGGCAAGGACATACTGTCACTATTCTGTATTTCATATCTAAGCTCACTATCACTATCAAACTGTTGCATTGGAATATTGTCCTACCACAGATAAAGTGTTTCGGCATCCTATGTGGTAGTAGCAGATGTTTTCCAGAAGATGGCAATGTTGTCTTTCTTGCTGGGATTCTGGATTTTAAAACATGGGGCACATAAGAATGTTTTTCCATTTAAAAATAAAAATGGAAAAACTCTCACGAAGAAGAGAATGAAAAAAGAGATTTTTTACTAACAAGGAGTCATTTTTACGTGTCATCCTCATTTTTTTTTAAAACCCCATGCACCATCAATTCAATCAAATCAAACAAAAGCTGTAATTACTTTGTTGGAATTTCTAAATTCCTCGCAAGCTGTAGCTGTGAGTCATATACTTTAGTGTCCACATTCAAATAAAATGTCAAGGTTGTTTGATCACTAGACCCTCCCAACATCCTCCTCACTGGCTGTTCATCAGGAAATTCACATTCCCCTGACTCTTTTGGTGTTGAATTTGGGCTTCTGATTCTGCCTTGAGGTTCCATGCAGTGGTGGCATCACCTCGTCTCAGTGTGCATCCCCATTACCGTGACCTCTGCTTTCCCCCCTGTCAGCTCTGCACTGATGAGGCTGGACTTGAGGGCTTTTATATAGGGCAACGCAGTGTGGAGCTCAGCGTATGTGGACAAAGCCAGGGAGCACAAAAACAGAGTGAAGAAAGACCACCAGTAAGGAGGGAAGAAAGGGTTGTAGGGGGTCTGGCGTAACACCTACACACACACTCACTCACTCACACACACACACACACACTCAGAGACATACACACACTCAATCTTGTGCCAGTGTTGGAAGCCACTAGGGTCTCTTCATGGAAGTTTGTTGTTGCTTTTTTTTTGGGTACGAAGGGGTTTGTTCATGTCCTCGACCTTCACAGCATACAGACTCTCAGAGAGGGCTGGGAAAGTGGGCCTACCCTGGGGTGCCTGGCGGGGTGCCTGTTCCAAACACTTGATTTATTGACAGACCGAGACAACGCCAAATGAACCCTCTATAAGTTGTGTGTATCATGGGGAGGGGTTGGATGAACGAATGGGAGACGTAGGACTAATTTGCATTCTGTGTCTGCAGCCTTCTCTCTCTCTCTGAATGCTGTCAGAATGTGATGAATACACAAGCATCCTTCTCTGTTTATCAAAATATACAAGGCCAGTGAATCTATTGAAAGAGATCATTTCAGGTTCTATCGATTCAATTTACTCATTTATGATGATGGAACCACTATAAATAAATGTAGAATTTATTACAGAGACTTTCACTTCAAAGTGCTCAATAAAACACACACAAATACACACACGGATAGGGGGGGTCTAAAACAAAGGCTTTAAGAAACAGCAGGTCAAAGAGTAGAGTCTGTGATTGTCAAATTGCTTCACATACTCCATCTTGCTCTCTCTTAAGAAGTTTCTAATAAAGGCTAAAGAGAAACATCTCACTGGAGATTAAGATCTGAATAATTTGGCAGAACACGTCTGCTTCTGGTCAATTTACAAAAGGGAGATTAGCCCCATTTGCTAGGTTTTGTCTTGGCAGGAGGCACCATAGTGAGAATAGTGAGGGGCCCCGTACAGTGCCAGGAGGAACACCGTACCATCTGTTAGCATAGGCAGTATGACACACAATAGCCTTCCTGTTGTCTGAGACCTAAGCATCCTCAGACAGTGCTGCAGACGTCACCAAAACTCTTTCTTTTTTTTTTTACCTCAGCTACCTATCCTGTGCTGGTTAGAAGTCTGAGTTACATCCCCGTCCACACATATGAAGTATATGCTTGACTCATGCTTCTGGAATTCTCAAGAGATAGATAATAAAGCAGTGCCTCTACATCGATAAAAGCCTGATTAGACCAATTTCCCCCCGGATACAGATATCTTTGATTGAGCCTATACTTTTAGAGATAATCAGAAACCTATCACAGACTCAAAGGACCAAGGACTCTCTCAAGACACATTAAGGTGATGGAGGTCAAAGCTCCAGTAAAGAAAATATAGCTAAAGCAATTAAAAGTTTTTTTCCTGTAACATGCAGTCCAGTTAGCTTTTTAGAATGTCCATTTCAATTACTATTGATCTCCCAGTTGTTTGGTGTGTGCGTGTGTGTGTGTGTGTGTGTGTGGGTGTGAATGCACGTGAGTACACGCGCATGCGCGTGTGTGTGTGAGTGTGTGTGTGTGTGTGTGTGTGTGTGTGTGTGTGTGTGTGTGTGTGTGTGTGAGTGTGAGTGTGTGAGTGTGTGAGTGTGTGCTTTTGTCTGGGTAAAGGGACATTTATACAACACCTTATGCCACATCTGAGCACTCTGGACACTTTATAGAACATTCTGTACCTTCACTCGCAGACAGACAGTGAAAGCAGTTTTCTAAGGCAAGCCAATGGGCAGTTTGTAAAGAACACCGGGATAGATAGTGTTTCACTTAACTACTCTGCGACATGAGGCGCAGAAGAGCTGGACTACAGGACTAATGGTTCTATCTCCTGCCGAGTGTGTCTCCTGCTGAATGCGTATACGTGTGTGTATGTGTGTGTGAGAGAGAGAGAGAGTGCGTATGTGTAGTTTTTTTTTTTAAATGTATACATCCACATGAACATAATGGAAAACCCAGCAATATTGTTGATACTAACATAGGATAGTCAACATTAGGTGTGGATGTGTAGGTCAGAGGTTAAATTTGAGTGCATACATACACATATATCCCATTGGTCCCCATCATCATGTGACACGTGGGATATTCAGTGTTCTTCCATCTTTTACGTGTGTTCTCTTAACTGGGTCACAAAGGAATCCAACACATCCTTAAAATCGAATTTCTTATTTATTCACAGAGGTACTATGAACTTTACAAAAGGTTAGATCAAACACTCTGCTCCAAACAAGAAAGTGATACCCTCATGTAAAAATATGATTAGTTTTGCTTTAAATATTATACATCAAATGCTACACTCGATCATTTGTCCTTAGCTGATTTGTCTACATCCATTGCCTGGTTTCTATGACTTTAGGAGTTGAAGTAAAAATGAGCTCTAAGTGTTTCCCAGCATCTGTATTCTTATTTCAACATGTTCATATTACCATTTTTAAACAAATTAACAGATCAGTTCCATTTTGCAGAAGAACTTCAATCTGTGAGAAATATCTATCACCTGACTGTTGAAAAGACACGCAGTATCATTTCATTTCGCGTGATTCTCGAAGAACTTGGTAAAGAAGTTACAGAGAGAGGACCACCCCTCTGAGCAGAAGTTGGATGACTCCGAATCAGCCCCGTCTCCAACCCTTGCTCCCAGCAGAGGCTCCTGCTTCCCCTCGCTCTCCATTCTTCTGGCCGTCACCTCCGTCTCCTTCGCTACGGGCACCGCCGTCTCCTTGTCCTTCTCCTCCTCCTCCTCCTCTTCCTCTTTTGTCTTATCCTCTCCGCTTCTCTCCGCCAGTCTGACGTGGGCCGCTGATGGAGCTTTCTTGCAGAGGCGCGTCTTCAGGACCTTCTCTCCTTCGCAGACGTTGCTCCTCTTCCTCAGTTTGCCCACCACTTGTTTCCAGTACTGGTTGGCCTTGTCTGCATACGCCGGGCACTGGTCGGGCTTCCCGGCGAAACGGCACTCATAAGTCTGGACGGGCACCTCTCCTGGGATGGAGCAGCTCACCTGCAAGGAGACCGTGCCGTCGGACGCTTCAGAGGTGGCCCACGTGCAGCTGTGGCCAGCCTTGGTGCTCAGCTCCCCTGATCCAGGAACAGCGGATTTGGGTGCCGGTGCTGTCTTCTTCCTGGCCTCAGCCAGGGGCGCAAGGCTGAGGAGGAGGAGGACGGGGATGAGAATGAGGGTGAGGTTGACGAAGAGCTGGCTGCAGAAGGGCCGCATGGCCGCGGAGGGCATGAGTGTGTATGTGTACGAGTACGTGCGTGCGTATGTGTGTGTGTGGGCTTGAGAGAAGAAGTAGTCCTTTTCTTCAGCTGCAGCCAAGCATCAGTAATGTGTCTCAGTGGGAACAAGGGACCTGCACAACCTGAGAAACAAGGAACAAAAGGCATGGGGTTAAATGAGCAAATGGGTTGAAAAACACAAGTAATTATAAGATTACATTTGTGATTACCTACAATTTTATAGCTAAAGCACAAACATAGCTAAAAGACAAATATTGAGAAGTCTTTGTTCTATTCGTACACAACAGGGTCAGACCATCAGTAATACATGCTAACTCCACCTGCTGTGAGGGGAACAACAGGGGCTAAAGAGTGTCAAAACATGCTGCGCAGTTGGCCTGATATGTGTCTACTGACTGATTACGCTCATAAAATAATAACTAATATACAAAGTCTTTCACAAAACAAACAGATACCTGGCTGGTGTTAGAACCACACTGGAAGTAAAAGCACTCGGTTATATTTTCATTTGTGTCTCTGTGCACAGAGAATATGGTGCTTACCTCGTGATGGTCTGTGTGTTGGCTTGGTTGTGTGAGAGAAGCATGAGGATAGTCAGATAAAAGGAGGAGGGGAGAAGAGACAAGAGAGAAGAAAGAGGGGGTACTGGGGGGGGGGGGGGTAGAGAAGGGAGGAGAAGGGAAGGGGGTAAAGGGGGCACAGCGAGAGAGAGAATGAATGGAATTGCTCAGACCTCCCCTAACTGGGCCCCTCCCAAAAGCCTGCCCCCCATCTTAGAGACAAACATCCCCCTCTAACCCCCCCCTTCTTCCATGCTTGTCTGTGCTGTCACCCAAGGGGGGGACTCACCCGAAACAATACACAGCCAACCAATGGGCATTTCGAACGCGAATGTACCAAATAAAGATGCATCAGTATCAACCAATATCAATATCAGCCTGATCCTGAGGGTGAGATCAGACCCTGTTGTATTTGGGCTCAGCTGACAGTACCTTCACAATAAAAAAATGTCTTTTGTAAACAAAAAACAAAAGCATTGAAAAAAAACTTTAGTGGTAAGTGTTGCGTCAGATCCAAGAACCACATCCTGGTTCTGGAAGTCTTTTTGGATAGAACTCGCCTTGGCCAAAGCTGTTTGTTTTTTCTTTTGAAAACTACAGAAAAGAAAGAGAGAAATAAAATGAAATAAAGATACTGTCACTGTATGTTCGGCAATGGCAAATTCCAAAGTTATGTGACAACATTCTCCACAAACTTCAGAGCACTTAACATATTTGAAAGTAACACAAGCCAGTGGTGACCTTGTTCATGTCATCAAAATGGCACTTGCAATTACAACGAATCCATCATTGAAATAGCTTATTTTCTCAATACTCAAGTACAAATGACAGAAATGCTAATGCTGTTATGTTTTTGTTTTTTTACTTCACTGACTTGTTTCATAACTAGGGTATAGCTAGTGTCTCTGACATAGCAGAAACGTAAAAAAATATGTTTGTTAAATATGAGGTATGCATCTAGAAACAAATAAAAGGTCTTACATTGTCAGCAAATTCTTCTACGAATCCCAAGTAAATTTAACATAAACTTTAATAAAAAAAATGATCCAAAGAGGGTTGCAGATATTTTACCTGTGACTGAACAGGGTCTTGTAAGCGAACCAGCACAATGTTACATATTGACACGCAGTGGGTCCAGTACCCAGTAGCTGATCTTGGCTAGCCTTGAAGTGGCACTGTTCCACATCAGCTAAGGGAGGCTGAAGGTAGATGTTTTGTGTGAGCGAATGGGAGACCGTAATAACCCAAAGACAATTGCCATATTCGAATTAATTGCCGACATCTTTAAACATTTTGTCTCATGGGTTCTCACCTCCGGCACCATCTCTACGAACAGCCAAAACTGCTAGTTCACGTACATGTTGACAACAAAAGTCAAACCCCTACCATTTTTTTCTAAAAACATGTCTATGGAGAATCCCATTCATTTCGCTCAGCGTTAGGAACGAAACCACCAGGTGGCGACTCGATTACTTTTCTTCCCTGACTAAAACCTTTTTTTTTTTTTTACCTGAATGAATTCCACCACAACGTTAGACGGCGCTATACATCATTTACTTATACAACTGGAAAGGGTTCTGGATAAACAGAAGAAGAATGAAGCGGTTCAATGTTTCTGTCATTGCTTAGAAAACAACCAGAGCTCAAATTGCAAACATTTAGGTCGTGTTGTGCCGATGATGGCAACAGAAAACGAAGAAAACGGAACAGACATGCAATTCGAGGCAAGATTAACGATACCATTTTGTGCAGTTGAAATTTAGCGGTCGTAAATCTAGCTGACGTTAGCTAGCATAGCTTAAAAATGGGACTGTCTGTCGTTTAGCTTTCCTTCTTAGGTTTGGCATGTGCAATGTAATACGCCTGCTTAAACTGACTGCATACTAGGAATGCAATATGCGCATATCTGTTCTTCACTGAAGTCACAAACGCCAAACAGATAATATTATCAGATGTCAGCGATTACACTTCGCTTTAGACAACGCATAGTAACTTGATCATGACGGTTTTAACACCTCTCCAACGACCAAAGACATGAATGTTGAAGTAACCGATATCTTATTTTACATAGTATAGGTAACTGGCAGCATCAGCATCATCATCTCTCTCTCTCTCTCTTTCTCTCTCTTTCTCACTCTCTCTCTCTTTCTCTCTCTTTCTCACTCCCTCTCTCTTTCTCACTCTCTCTCTCTCTCTGATCTAGTCAGACGAGTCTGCATACTCTCTGGCGAGGCTGAAGCTGGAGAGCCTTTTGAACAAGAACATGCGGATCCGTATGACAGACGGCCGCACACTCGTGGGGCTGTTCTTGTGCACTGATCGGGACTGCAACGTCATTCTCGGCTCTGCTCAGGAGTTCCTCAAATCCACAGGTAGGCTATTGGTACAGTACAGTCTACTTCAGTCTCATGTCACTAACAGTGTTATGGGTTGTAATTGGTCTGTAATCCGTTTCTTTTGGCAGACTCGTTCTCACAAGGAGAGCCAAGGGTACTGGGCCTCGCCATGATTCCAGGGCACCATGTCGTCTCCATTGAAGTGGAATCTGAAAGTTTAGTCAACAGCTCCCAAGGGATGTGATGTCTATCCGCTGAAAGACTGCATTCAGCATCCGGATGACTGGAAGTTTGCATGTGTTTGCATTGGTGGACTGGCCACAAAAACTGACTTGAAGTCAAGAATTCTGTCTTTGAAGCTTGTCAAGAGATGAGGAATTATCTTCTTGGACAGCAGGTGGAATTGACAGGTTTACTTACCATTATGTTATGATTGACAAAGCAGATGTATCCAGTCAACTCGGTGAACTGTATAAATGCTTTATGGGTACCATATGCAGTGTTTTACATTGTTGTAATGAACAACATTTGTTACATTTTTGGCGGTTGTTGTCATTTTTTCCTAAAGGTATGTTGTTATGTTGTTTGAGGTTAATTATTGTAAGAGTATAATTTGTTTTTAAGGCGCTTCTAGACCAAAATGGACGAAGGTGTCGACAGCCTTGGGGACATGTTGACATCTTGAATGTGTCTGCCAGAACAGCCCCTACTACCTGTGTTTGTCTTCTGCTGCATCTTGTTGTCAGTTTGATACTGTTCCCTGATGGTCTGTCTAATTCCTTGCAGACCTCCAATCTTTAAAGATCATTTGCTCATCTCACTGACATTCAATCCACTCAACTCACATTCTACAGAAGCTTATACTGTAGTCACTATTTTCAGGCAACCCCACCTTGCAATAACTGAAATCAAGCAGAAATCTGTTTGATGTTTATGTACAAGGAAACTGAATTGCTTTGTTTTTTTTAAGGCAAAGTCTGCTATTCTGGCAAAAAGTTGTTGGTATTTGAGCTCAGCAACCAATGAAATTACACCCCTCTTTTCCGTGCTCCTGATGCAACGTGTTGATTGGCTGGAGTTGTTTATGGCTCAGTCCAGGCCACTATGTCTGTTTCCCATTTACAGAGCCAGGACTATGTATGAACACTGGAACAGTTTTTAGAGTGCACAATGAATAGACAGATTGAAGAGCAGTTCAAAGAAGCTATTTTGCTAAAACTCTTCATCAGAACAGCAGAGCTTAAGGTAATTTATAAAATTCACCAGTGTACGATTACACTGTGTGAACACATTGGTGTATTTACCTGCGTACAGGTTGCCTTGCCTGGAGGTGTTTGTTCAATCAAGAAATAGATTATTTTCAATATTCCACTGATTCAGAGGTCCTGAAACTCACACATTGCGATCAAGTCACATCTCAGCTTTTTGAAATTGCAAATGTGTAACCTCTGAACACGATACTTGCAGGGACAGACATAATCCACATTTTGAATGTGTAATGTTTTTCACAAACAGTGGCTGAGGTTGCAAGTCTCTCTGTACCTCAATATTGTTTTTGAGGAAAACAAATAATTATTTAATTATGTAGATTTCCTCATGTCTACATTCGCAAAATGAGAACAGGGACAACCCTTAAAACTGATTTGACATAACACAGGTTTGCGTGAATGCGAGGCAACAGTAGAACTTGATGCTCAGTCTTAAAGCTGTAAAAACAAGATTTGAAGAATATAATCAGGTGAGGTCCCTATTGTGCCTTTTACTTCAGAAATAACTGGGAGTTTTTGTCTTCATGGCATTTGTTTTACCTTTTCACAATTGAAGACAAAAAAAATATTTCTCTCTAAGGAAAAGAAAATATTGTCTGGATAATACTAACAACACCCTTTTTTTCATATAGCTTCATAACCATTTGTAGTGATTTTTTGTAGCCATCTGTTAGGTCCCTGCAACTTTATGCTAGTAGTGTAATAATAGCATGATATGAGGAATTAAATGGCTTAAATTTGGTTTCAAACATTTCCTCAGAGGGTTTGGGGGGAGACCAGACCCTTCTGTAGCCTACCTTTCAACCATAGAGCCCTCTGAGGCCTATGTCAATGAAGACCTTCTTCACACAGTGTGGTGTGATTGTGCCGCAAGGAGTGAAATCATAACTGTAGAGAGCTTTCAGCTCACAGGGTGTTATACAAGGTGTTTTAAAGGCATGTCCTTGCAGGTTCATGACAGTCCCATGATCAATAGACATACACATATCGCCAACTGTGGAAGGATAGCTCTGTGAAGGCTTTGTAGTTGGATGTTTTGTGGTTTCACAATTTGTCTTGGTCTGAATACCATCTTTTCTGTCGACCACCGTCTCAAAGGAGGGTGTGATCAGCATTGAGTACTTGATATCTTTAGAAGAGAAAATTTGTTAATTCATTTTTGAACTGTATGGAGAATGACACTCCAGTTCGTACTTGTTCCAGAACTACAACTTGAACCAAATGGCTTTGTTTTATTTTAAAGTGTGGCCATAATCGTCATAGCAACTCACTTTTAACACCTAAAGATTTTCTCATTATTTTGTCTTGATCAGGCACATGTGAAACCTAAACCTGTTTAAGTGTTCAGTGTTTTTCAGGAAGAAGAAAGAAAAATCTAAGGATGTCCATATTTAACTGTATAAAGGCTGATTGAGAAAATCACATCTTTACTTCATCTATTATTCTGCACAGTATCTGCACAGCTAATTGCTCTAAAAACACAACTGTGCACCCCCACACTCACAACTCTTGTGGACTCTCTCCTGAGAGATTGAATCCATCTATGTTTGAGTGCAGATGCTGATTCATATTTCCATTTCTTTTCACCAGTGTTCGTCATCCTTCATAGATTTCCACACGGTTGAAAATAAAATCAAGCAAACTAATGAACAACACAGAGATCTGGCTAAAGTTTGACATTTAGGATCCCCCCCCTTTCATAGGATGCAAACTCATTTGAATTGAACTCACAGTGAGCTGCAGGACAAGCCCTGATGTGGAGACCCTTGGACACACTGAGGCAATGATCCCTTGAACTCTCGCATACAGTGGGTGCAGGCAGTCACACTGGCAGGGGGATGAATTTGTTTCCAAATCAAATGAAGGGTCTATTACAGGAGGGTCGTCATGGATACTGTGCTCCGAGGCGCGATCTCTAAGATTCATTTACATAGAGAGGTGCCGGAGCATGGCTAGTTTCCCCTGCGTCGTCATCTAACACCACCTCATGACTTGATTTCCTCCTTGTCATTGAGGAGCGGCGCGGGGTCAGCGCGGAGCACCGCGGCGAGCGAGCTCTGTAATCATTGCAAACAGAGACACCAGCTCGCGCTGATTGCCGGAGAAGAAGCGCAGTAGATTATCTGGACACCCCAGTCATCGAGAGCTCGCTCTAGTGTCATCAGCGCCTTCAAGGCGGAGATTAATGCACTCTAGGAGTACCGAAAACAGTCATCAGAGTGCAGGGGGGGGGGGGGGGGGGGCGTTTGCAATGTACTCCCGCAACAACGGCCAAGGAAACTTATCCAAATGCAGGAACCTTGATTTCGATCTCCGTCTTGTTTCGGATGCGGTGTTTGTGAACATTCTGGTAATTTATATGCAAAATACCTTAATTCATTCAGGTCTGTAACGACAAAATGAGTGGGTCCGGTGTGATTCCGCTGCACATTGGGGTCCTGTCCATCCTGTCAGGATATATTTTTCTAAAAAAAGACCCTACATTATGACTATTTCCATTGCAACATAGTTGCCATTATGTTGTGTTTACCTGAAAGCAAACACAATTTCTCCTTTCAAATTTGTACATCAACAAGTATAGGCTACAACCTGTATTCTATAACAAGGAATAGGCTAGTGCATTGGTGTGATTTGATGTGTGCGCATTTCCCATTCATAATTTTTCCATCACAGATGAAAAGACTATGAATTTTAAGTTTAAGACTGCACTACATAAAACTGGATTGACCAAAGATCCTTACTGTGGATCTACACCCACTGGACGGTACACTAGGCAGCAAATATCAATGGCATCTTTACATGTATGTTATTCACAACTCCATGCCCCAAACTCCATTTTCTTCAAGTTGGCCTAAGATGTAGATGTAGATGTATGTGTGAATGAAGAGACAAGTGTTCAGTGCCAATGCAACAGATTCAGCAGTGTGAATGGGGACAAAGTCTCCATGTTTGTGTGTGGGTGTATGAGCATGCTAACAGGCAGTTAGTCCACTCCTCTTAGTATGCCTTCAGCTTGAGCAGCCAAACTAATTCACAGTACTATATTATATATAAATGTAAAATGTATATAAATATACAGCACTAAATATATATATATATATATATATATATACAGTGTGTATACTGTATGTATATATACATATAAAGTATTATATACACATAGTATGTAATTTCAAAACAAAAGTATTATATAGACATATGTCATTTCAACTGTCTTCTGGGAAACCGAGCACTGGCAACTCACTAGTTCCTCTGATATAAGAACTCTGATATGCAGGTTTGTCTCAGAAAGGAGGATCAGATCAGCTAAGATCAAGTCGTTTACTGAACTCTCTCTCCTATTCTCTTTTGTCCTGCACTCTTTCCTCCAAAGCAAGCTTCCTGTGATCACTCCATTGATGTCTCCGTCTGAATAATACACACACTACTTGTTTCCATGCTCTTAGTGATCACTTGGTCCTGCCTTAGTAGGCTATATGGAGTGAGTCATGTTTAAATAATTAACGCAGGCTTTGGGACAGGGTTGAAATTTCATTCCCGGAGAGCTACAGTGATTTGTGGTTTGGGTTTCACCCTTTATGCCGGTGACTAACTTACTAAGGGGAATGCTCACCTGTCTGGCCCTTAGATAAATGAAGGCCAATCATGAAATGACATTTCGAAGATGTCCAAGAATAGATCTCCATTGACAGGAGATATGTTCAAAATGGGCTTGTGAAGTAAAACGTGCTAATGACTAAGTGGGAACAAATCACTGCCTTCATGCACAGCAAATGACTATACATGTCTTTCCATTTGACAAGCTGCTATAGGACTGCAGACACTCATCAGATGAGCGCACAGGTGAATGACTTTTCTCTCCTGCAATTATTATACAAGGTGAATCTCATTTTACAAATCCTAATGCAACCACAAGCTCTTTGAGATGTAACTGTCTGAACAGACCCGCACTGGAGCCAACTAGAGGGGAGCTTAATCATGTCACACGCCTGTCCTCCTCCTGGCTCCGCTGGTGGTGCCTCTCCCACACCTTCCCACCCAGCTCATTCACTCACTCGCACTGAGCTACATGCAAATGAGTCCCCTGATGTAAGCCTGTTACACTGACATCTCTGTGATTTTCCCCTCACATCCCTCTTCTCTCTACCTGCCGGAGGCGCATGGCTCTCACACCAGGAAGTGCACGCTGGTTTCCCACTCTTGGCACCTTGTGCTGTGCATCTGTGCCGTGCTGTAGCTCGGCAGAGACAACCACATCGCAGCCCACCCAGGGACCTCCTGTTGTTAAAAAGATTCTGTGGGCAACAAACTTTGCGGTTGCCGTGGAAACCGACAATAACAGAGAGCTGGAACATGGGGAAGGTACAGGATAATCGGTAGATAACAAGCTCATAAATAAGCGCCATTGCTTAGACAGAGCATACTCCTGACGACATGAACAACTGGAGTCTCAGGATTGTGTGAGTGTGTGTGTTTCTAGGCTATTTGTGTGTTGAACTTTTTATGCTTAGATTGTCTTTTTATTTGTATTTATTTTCCCCCCCAAATCAGTCACTAAAGGCATGTGTGAAACACTTTTGCACTCCCCATAGAGCCTCTCAGTCAACACATGATCTGGAACATTCCCTATTCAATAAATAGATGAAAAAGTCAAAGAAATTCATGGCTCTCCACAACTAGCCTCCCCTCTCATTGGCACATGTGAAAAAAAATTAAATATAAAGATGACTATGTATACACAAAATGAAAGCTAAATTAACAACAAATGCAATAACTAATAAACCAAAACATTTTCACATGATAAAAAAAATATCGTTTTATTGTGTGAACAGCAATTGAACAACAACACACCTGGACAACTTCCATTACATCTAAGTCTGGTCTGTGTGGACAGAAATCCTTGAAGAGAAAATGCAGGCTTGCAATAAACTTTCTCTCAAAATGATTCTCCCATACAGAAGAAAATGAAATAAAAAACATAAATTCCAGAGATAGAAAGTCCACAGAGGGAGAGAGAGAGAAAGAGAGAGAGAGATGGAGCAAGAGAGAAAGAGAGAGAGATGGAGAGAGGGAGATGGAGAGAGAGAGAGAGAGAGAGATGAAGAGAGGGAGGTGGAACGAGAGAGCACAGCTCTAATGTGCCCGCTGTTCAGTGCTGTAATAACAAAAGCCCTCAGCACCCAGATTGCAGTGTGGGAAAGCAGCTATTGAGACCCTGGCGAGCAGCTGATGACAGCTCTCTCTGTCTGGACACAGATTGCTGGGCTTGGGGGCCAGTTGACCGAGCATTGAGTGGAAGGGAGATGTCAGGTCAACAGTAGCCTGACGTTTATGCTGCAGTTATGTTATTCCTTGGCTGCCATCCCCCTGAGGAGGACAAGGTTGTCAGCCACTTAAAGAAAGCGGGCTCTATGTCTGTGTGTGCTCCGAGACTGCCACTCTGCGCTACATGTAATGATGTTCAGTTCAGTTCATCAATACATCAATTTCTCTGTGATCTGCAAGACAAATGTTATGGAATTGTGATTTGCAACTATGTACAAATCTCCCCCAAAAATATATTGTTGATATTTAAATAGAAAATCTGAGTTTAAGGTTTAACAAATTTAAACAAAAAATATATAGGAAAGAAAACATAAAGTACATATTACGAGGTGGGGGGGGGGGGGGGGTAGCTTCTTGATGCGCATAATAAGCATTCAGTTCATAATTTGCAAGGTGAGGGTGTCGAGACATTGGATGTTAGGATGTAGAACTTCTCTGGAAGCTTCCATCATCTCGAGTCCCTGCTAGGTTATAAAGCCATGCTCGCCTGGCAGGTTGGATAATCTCAGAGTGCCTAAAAGCATGTTGACTAAATTCTGTTCTGATGTTAAATAGTTAAAAGGAATAGTTCAGACAATAGAAAGAGCAGTTTTTTCCCACTTGAATGCTGTCATTCCTGCAAGATGAATCTATACAAATATCAGATAATGGCCACTTTGTAGCACAATGATAAATACTTGTCACTACCGAAACATAGTAATACACTATGGTAAAAGAGTATTATTATTAACCTGTTCAGATTGTGTTTCCTTCCCTTCTCTGAAGAGTATTTTTACAAATATTTCTTGAAGGTTTTCACAATGAAATCAATAAAAATGAAATTTTTACCAAATTTCAAAGTTCAATTTATACAATTCATCTTACCATTCCATTTTGTCACTACCGAAACGATCATGTCACTACCGAAACGTTACCATATGTTTTGGTAGTGTGACTGTTTCGGTAGTGACTGTTTCGGTAGTGACAATTCTAGCTAATTTTGAGCATAAATAAATAATTCTAGCAAGTACATGGCTAGCAAACAATCTTTGAAGAGGTGTACACACAAACAAACATAATACTTTGCATAAAACCCCAAAAAGTTTACTTAATTGAAGAAAAATATGTGTTCGGTAGTGACCATTCTTAAGGTTACACACTGATTTTCAGACTTTGGAACACAGTTATATCAAAAGTATGGGATCTAGCTACTTACCATTCAGCCATGAGGGACAGGGATGCAGTATCACTGCCTGGTTATAAATGCAGGGGTGTGGCTAAAAACCAGGCTCAGCCAATGGACTAAAACTCCTGTGTTTCGGTAATGACATGAAAACTATGGACATGATTTTTTGAGCATAGTTTTTTTTTTTTTTTATTAAACCCACAACAAATCTAAATCTTCCAAGTTCTGTTTAAACTTAATCATAATTAAAAATTAGATCATTGAAAAAAATCAAAAAAATGTAAAAAGTGTTATTTACAGAAATAAAAATGTAGATGTCAGGGTTGGGGACAGCTACTTCCCAATAGAAAGTACCCTATAAATGATGATTTTGTATATATTTAGCTTATCCCTATCTCATTTTATGTCTTGGGTTTAAATAGACCGTAACATATTCTTAGTAAATATGTATGTCTGAATACTTAATTGTTTTGTAAAAAGTTTTTCTTGTTGTGGGACCACACTTTGCACCAATTCGGTAGAATGGCCCATATATATTAATTATTGTGTAAAGAGAGAGAGCTCTCAGTGTGCATATTGGATACGTTTAATCAGTATATAGCCTTGGGCTAAAATGACGAGGGATAGATCTGAGAGGCTTATGAGGATTTTCATGTTTGCCACACACACAGAGGGTAGTCTGCCTTTGGGAGATGAAGAAAGAATCCGTGAGACTAGGTCAGCTGTTCTCATCACACTTGATAATTAGCATGTAATACACAACGCATTAAGTCCTCCTCTCCCCTCTCCATGACAGAATGATTAAGAGCCCCCAATCTGTGTATTTTGCTGAAGGATTAGGTTTGAAATGCATAACATGAGGGGGGTGGAGGCAATAACGGTAATTTTTCTACTACAGCTGGATGTCATCTATCAATCTAATGCAAAAACCGACAACTAAGAGCTGCTATTTTATTTTATTTTATTGGAGTGATGCCATTTTGAACCTTTGAAATAAAGTTTATAAAGTGAGGGTCTGGTTCGTATAAAAAATATATTTTTTTTGTTGTTGAAATTCTAAAATTTCATTTTGTGGTACATTTTCCTTTTTTTGTTCTCCATGATAGCCTCAAGAAACACTTTGTCCTTCTTCAATTTGTGCTGCAGTCAATCCTTTTTCAGTCCAGTGTATAAATCCAAGGGCCTCTTGGCCACAAAGGCTCTCAGTCCAAAGTGAATAGTGGGTGAGATTGCACTGATATCCTTCAAGGCTGTGATAATAAGTCCTGCTTTCCTGCAGATGTGCCAGTGGATTTTCAAGCAATTTTAAACAGGCTTTGTGTGTCTCTTGACAGGGCAGTTTGAGAGGAAAGAGGAAATTCATGGATTTTTTTTATTTTTACACAGCGGTGACTTTGCAGCACTGATCAGACAACCTGTGCTATGCTTACACGGCAGAAGAGGAATGGTGTATTGCACTGTGTGGTAAATTTAACGTCGGTAATTGTCCAAATTCAAATGTTAACACACAATGCACTTCAGATTGGATTAACTAGTGGAAATATTTTTATTCAGTTCTATTGTAGTTTTGGCAATGCTGCGCCACAGCCTCTGAAATAAGTAAAAGCAATAAATTGGCAACAAATATACATACATAATACATAATGGATTCAACAAGAAACATTTCAGCTGTTATCTCTTCTCAGTATGGCTTCTTATATCTTCATATTTCTTTTATAGTTTCTTTCTTTCAGTGTGTCTTCCTTCTCTTTAGAGAATTAGCAGCTGTGTAGAACATCTCTGCCTCCATCACCGCGTCTCCAAACGCCTACCAGCATACACACACCTGTGTGTTGTGACACCTGTCAGGCTTCTCTGTGAGCTCTCAGTTGGGTCGTGGGGTCTGTACTCCTGTACATGCCACGGCATTGTCTGCGCGTCAGCCTTTGTTCTGTGCACTAGACATAAAAAGCAGGAGGATGTCTCCCGTATTTGTCCTGACTTCAAACAGGGCACCATGAGTGTTGGGTTTTATGCTTTGTGATTATGATTCAGTATGGCTTTTTGTCCTTTCTTTTAAGTTAAGAGAAACATCACACAGCTTTTCTCTATGTGACAAAAAACTGATACCTACTGACAAACCTCAGAGGCTTTCAGGAAACAAATAACCTGAAGACACAAGTGTTGAAACACAGATGATCACATTCTGATTCTCACAATAACAAATTATTAATAACATAATAATAATATTAATAATACATGAAGGGCTGATAAATTGGTTGTGAAACATATCAACCCACAATGTGAATGTTCACTGCATACCAAGCCATGTGAAATTTTGCAATTATTCTGCAATTGTTTCCGCATATCAGAGTCTCCATGTTTAAGCTTACTTTGAAGTGTTTTTAAAGAGCACTCCGACAGTCTTTGTATGTACAGTCATGATATTTCAACAATGCAATGGAAGTCTCTCTTGATAGCCCAAGCAAAACATAGAAAACTCTATACATTCCGTTTGATTGATATACATTTGTAATCACTTTCACTTCTAGGAAAATGCATAATTCTATTGCACCCTATTCCGTGAATTGGAGTCCTAAAAATCACTGTTGAAAACATACAATCTAAATCAATAAAGAAGCATTTATTTACACACAATTTTATAATTTATTTAAAAGGTATATAAAACTAGGCTACTTCCTTGATAATCCACACTTATCTACTGGCCTGGTAATTCATCACATTCGAGCGCAGTTGAGGTGAATGGAGTGATGGTGTCCAAAGAGATCTCTCCATCACATTCAAAGTGTCCTATAGCGGGCAATAGCATATGTTTGTGGTTTCGAGACCTATTGGAAGTCACCGACACCTTGTCAAAGGGCAGGCCAGTGTCCTCCCTAGAACTGACCACCTCGTGTGGAAGTGGGATCACCATTGGCTGTGCGTCTTTTTGGAGCGTTGTGTCATGGTGATAAGAGACCAATTCGTTACTAAAATTGACTGCTTCTACTGTGTTACTTGGACAAATTTTATTACAGCCCAGGATAGAGGAGAATGCTTTCCTGAAATCTGCGTTAAAGGCGTATATGACAGGATTTATGGACGAATTCGCCCATCCGAACCACACAAATATGGTGAATGTTGTGTCGCTAACACACTGACAGAATGGTACCATGCAGTTTAAAACAAAGAAAGGAAGCCAACAACACACAAACACGCCCATGATGATTGAGAGCGTTTTCAAAACTTTGGTCTCTTTCTTAAAAGTTGTTTTCAAGGAGCTTTCAGTGGAGCAGTCGTTGGTATGCAGGTTGTTTTGCGCCTGCTCGGCGGCTCTCTCCAAAGAAGATATTCGTCTTATCTGTGTTTGCGCAATACGGAAAATCCTCGTATAAACGGCAATCATTATGATCACCGGAATGTAAAAACTGATTAGTGATGAAGAAATTGCATATGTTCTGTTCAAGTTAGCTTTGCAGCTTTTGGTCTGGTTGATACTATGCGCGTCTTCCGCGTCCTCCTCCGCCATGTGCCAGTTGAGTTGGACAGGTATGAAAGAAATGAGGATGGACAGGGTCCATGCCAACCCAATCATCATGAATGCCATTCTATGTGTCATCTTACGTTCATACCTGAACGGACTGGCGATAGCCCAGTATCTATCCAGACTTATAATGCACAAATTGAGGATAGATGCAGTGGAACACATGATGTCAAAAGCGATCCAAATGCCACAGAAACTACCAAAGAGCCACGAACCTGCCACCGCAGAGATTGCTTCCCAGGGCATCACCAGAACAGCCACAAATAAATCCGATACCGCCAGAGAAATGACAAAAAAGTTGGTAACTTTGGAGCGGAGGTGCCTAAATTTAACAACTGCTGCGCACACAAGCATGTTTCCAAGTAGTGTTGAGATTATAAGGAGAAATAGGACGAAACCGATCAACGCTCGGAAGCTGCTGGGCTCGCTGCCCTCGTCCGTGCCATTCGCCCGAACTTGCGTTTCATTTGTAAAGTTCTCCATATCTCCTTCTCTTCACAGAATTATTCCGCCACCATCTAATGCCAACCAGACGTCGAAAATAGCCTAATAATTATCTTGGTGTCAGTCCATTTCGTATTACAAAAACAGTTAGGCTATAGGCTATCATACGTTGCAAACATTCATAAACACTCTCCCATCACATCCCCAACAGGTTGACTTAACACACATTCTTCAAGTCATTTAGAAGAATATGGCTTCACGTCTATCTTTCTCCCATTTTTTGGCAACCCGAGCGTTTCCTCTATGCCCGTGTGTCCTTGGTTTGGAGAGAAAAGAACCCCAACATAATTTCATGGCTTTTCGTACAGCAGACGCATGTGATTGGTTTCCATCTATCGAACATTTGAATTCACCCAACAACCGTTCTGTGGTCCTCAGCTATAGATCATGCACGACTGAGTCTCTCCAATAGGATACAAGCCTGTAGCGATTATGAGGACCAGGAGCAGCAATATAGGCAAAATTCTTTTCTTCAGAGTCTATATTATTAGGGTACAAATAATACTTGTAAACTACCACTTAAAATTTTTACCAAATCTATCACTGACGAAACATTTTTTTGTTTGTTGCTAATTTGGTTCCCTGATAGCTTTTTTCACAAAGGCTCGATTCTTTAATTTGTCTGAAAACTGACTGCATTATGCATAGTCTAGTCTAGTCTCTACTGACTCACATTTTTTCCCAGAAATCTTCAATGAGTTCAGGTGGGGGAGAGTGGTATGACCTTGGTCTATAAAACCATCACGTAGCCTACACGCTCTGGTCATGTTCTGCCCTATCCTTACCGTATAGGGCAGACAGTGGTGTAACAAGAGGACAGTAATAAAATGCTGAATTTCTCAGATCGTGTCCAACATAATGCGATGAAACTCACTGTCAACATGTGTAAAGGCATCAGCATGTGATGTTAAAAATGTCAGTTTGTGTCTCAATCTCCAGTCACAAAGAAGTCGTTTTGTGGGGCAGATTTGTGTATTAAGTCATGCGCCAGATTTTGACTGCACTATTAATGTGTTTTGACATGAACACAATTAACAGGTGGTTATCATTTCCGATCTAGATGTGAGTATGATTATTAGCTGCATACAATGCGGTAGCCTATATTTCAATAACTTATGAAATATTAGGATAAGACGGCTGGGGACAATTGTAACGCGCATTAATCGATTGCAACATTACGTAGCTAGCAAGTGAAATAGCCACTTTTGCGAAAATGTAAACCCTTGGTCTGTCAGCGACTATCTTACTGGCGTTTGAAAACAAACGCTGTATTGCCGCCTGCTATCTGCCGTAGGCCAACTTTATCCCTTCAAACTAGCAGGTTACAATTGTCCTAGGCTACTGTTACAATGGTCCCAGATAGGCCTACTAGGGCAGTTTTAACAAAGGCATTTCTGCATTTAGATGAAAATTCGATAAAAAAGTAGGCTAAGGCACATGTGCTTGAATTAGTTTGCCTAAATATGGAGACGCGAGGTGTATGTTACATAGGCATATATGTAAAAATACAGTGTACTGTGTGTTAGAATACATTCAACAGAAAACGTCGGTAAAACTTGGGTCTGCCCTTGATGTGCAAAATACTAAACAGTGCCAATTAGTCTAGCCTAGGACAAAATTGCACCAATTTTATACGTTTGCTGATAAAGCTTTTGTGGTATACTGTTGTGTCCGGGTGGGGGCACGCATTAAATACGTAAGAAGCATTGGAGAGGTTAATAACGTAACTGATATTTATTACTAGTAAGAACAGGTAGCCCTGGCTCATCAGGAGCGCAGAGTGGAGTGCAGGCAGAGTCCATGTACAAGAGAGCGAAAGAGGGGAGCGCATCCCCTTTATAGTTCCCCCATGACCTGAAGGATCATGGGGGCTGAAGTGGCAATATGCATACACAACATATACATTTCACAAAATATTTTAATTAGGTTAATCAACATAATTAGTCTGCAGACAATTAGCCTTCAGAGGTCGGAGCAGGCTGTGGTGATGCATGAGCCGTGAATGTGGCTGTAGGCGGCTTACTTACTCCCTCTGGCGACAGTGACCAGGCTTGACCAGGCTAGGTTGCCTGCCAGTTTTAAAAAACAGAAAATTCAGTGAGGTTCAAGAAGATAGGCTATCAATTATTTATTTGAAGATACCGTTTATTTCCTGAGCACATTGTTTGGGATGTCTTTGTATTTATTAGCCAGTTCTGAGCTGATTGTTACATGCACCCTAAAATAGCCTACGTTGTGTAAAATTCTCTCGTGATTGCAGGCGTAGCCTAGCCTAGCCTATAGCATAATATTGGACAGATAAAAAGCCAATATTAAGCGGTACCAGTCATTAGCCTCTGTTATATACACTGTGGTAATGCAATGACTTCTTCCGAGCAATAGGTGTCGCCTCCATTCCAAGATATCCCAGTTTTGCAGCGAGTGACTTGGGAAAGACATGACGTCACACTCAGATTCAAAATGGCCGCTATTTATGGAAGGAGTGAAGCTGGCTGAAATCGTCCGATTAGTTATCCATAACAAACAATGATAGCAGCATTCGGGATTGATTTAATCTCGCTATGAAATGGAAATAACAGAGAATTGTCGCGGCTTATTTGTCTCCGTAAAATGAGATCTCGTTCATCTTGCAGTGAGAGAAAATTGCCCAGCCACCGAGAGACTCGGCACCAGGATTTTATGTGCCAGTCTAAACGCGTTCCGTGAATGAAATGGAAAGGGCGGAAAATGGAGAGTTGGTGCTCGCGTTGTGTGTTGATCTCAACGAAAATGAAGAGGGAAGTAAAAAGCATCATAGGCCAGCGCCTACCAATTGTAACATAACTGAAGTAAAATCACGCCTGTTGAATGACGGCAGCAAAAAGCCATACCCAGCGGATAAGGTAGCTCCGGCAGGGACGGGTTATGTTTATGTTTCCAGTCATGGTAGTAATGTAAACTCAGACGGTGGTCTGTTGTCCTTGCAGGTCAATTCACCGATGGAGAACACAATTATGCTTGACTTGATCCCCGGGTGTCTCCCCGACCGGATAAACGACAGCTGTGTCATTTTAAAGCAGTACAGGGATGGCATACTAAACGGATTTCCTGAGTCATCTTTTGAAACGACGATGGGCTCGGAGGCTGAAGGAGGGGGTTGCGGGGGGACCCCATCCTACCAGACTGCAGCTGTGAGCTCAGACAGACCGCAGGAAGGGAACGGAATGTTACTCCCCACTCGGGTTTCAGACACTGTCAAGCCCGAGGAGTGTGCGGGGGAGACCGAGGATTCCAACGTGGATAAGCTGGACAAGGGTCATTTAAATTCAGAAGCGAGGCCAAAGTCTCCTGCTGTCTCCGCGGCATTGCCATGTGCTGGTAAGCATCAGCAGAACTGCACTTGCACATTGTCAACTGCAGACATGAAACTGTCCAATGGCGACGTTGATTTAGGCAATTCGATTAGTTTTCCTATGGATATGACATGCATTGAACACAGCCAGGAAACGTACGCCTCAGGAGGACATTTAAACAATGAACTTGATGCCCCTGACAGAGAAACAAAGGTGTCAAATGGTGGACTGATGATTGTAAACAATAGCTCATTGCACAGTGAATTATCTAATCTCACCCTCGGAACCGCAGGTGGCCTTTCCGATGGCGGCGTTTTGACCTATCAGCTTGAAAACATCCACAGCTCGCCTGGATCGTATGAATGCTCCAGTCGAGAGTCTGGCCATGTCAGCGGGGAAACTTCTCCAGCTGCCCCGCTGACAGAGCCGGCTTGCGGTGTTTTTGAGTCCGAGTTCGCCTTGGCTGAACTCTGCTCTAAGCTGTCCACAACGCCCTCTCCCGAACACAACAGCGGCAACAATACTGAAACAGAATTGAGTATGAGAGAGGACTCTAGTGAGGCATCTGTTCCCAGCAGGCCGCAGTCGCTTAGGACTACCCCGAGCTATGCGGTTTCCCTTAGCTGCGACGCTACGCCGCTTGGTCCCGACGATGGAGAGGGATATATCGGTGCTGATGATTGCATGGATCCGAACGAGGCCTATAGGAACACTTTTGAAGGTAGCCGCAGGCAGAGTGCCCCAGACCAATGGCCGGATGGGCATGCAGTAGAAATGGAAATGAACAGTGAACAGCGGGACTCAACCAAGAAACACGGCATCGCTGAATTCTTTACCAGGTACATGTTGTAACCTTTGTAGGAAATTAAGTATTTTTAGTATTACTAATTATCTGAGTAGTCTATTGACTCCTCTTTATAAAAGTGCCTATCATGTCATAAAGACTGTTCATTTGTTTTTCTACGGTTTTTACGTGAGAGCGTCACCTTTAGTTTAGGCCTGCCTTTGAGAGATACTGTTTTACCATGTGACTAACACCTGCCCAGTCAATGACACGTGTATGACAGCATACCTGAGACTTGGAATGGCATTGACAGCTACCTGTTGCTCAGCTCAGAACTGAGTTTCATAGTCATTCATATTAATCTCCATAATATCATTACATATGTTTGTCTGAGTGTGTGTGTGTGCATGGATGTAGCTGAAGGGAAAGACTGCAATATTCATATTTAAGCACTATTTCATATTTAAGAACAGTTTTTGTCAAATAGCCTAATGGATGTATGAGACTATTGTTGAGAAGAGGCATATTATTGTTTTGTACGAGACACACAAGTTTACATTTAGTAATATTAGATGATCTTTTTCAAAACTCTCCATTCACTTAGCTCTCAGCTATAGGCCTACATATAGAGATGATTAGCCAACATTTTGGATATGCTGGGTGTGTAAATGAATGCCTGCATAAAGCAATCTATCTAAGTACCGAACACGAGAGAAGCTCAGAAGGGGCCCCTCTGTTATGCTTTGAACACAAACCAAGACTAAAAGCAATTCAGTGGTGATTTTTTTTTAAAGCTGTTGTCTAAAGTGAATCCAATCTCGCTTGAACACTAGACCTGTTGTCCATGGGCATAAAAATACACTTGTTTTCAGCCTTGAGCTTTAACAACCAAACAGGTAGCCTATTTTGAAATGAAGTCTTAACTAAATTCATGGGACAAAGCCTTTAATGGAGGAGGACAGGGAGGTCCTGTATTTGAAGGTATTTTCTTCCCTGCTTATGCTTTGGATGTCTCCACCTGTGTTAATTGACAGAATTTTCAAGAAGCTGACCTGTGGTGGTGTTGTGTTTGTAGTATCTTTAGTAATGTTGGGATGGAGTTTGCCTGCGTTGAGTAGGGATGAGAATTGATAAGATTTTAACGATTCCGATTCCATAACGATTCTTGCTTATCGATTCGATTCCTTATCGATTCTGTTATCGATTCTTTTTGGGCAAGGAAAAAAAAAAGAGTACAAACGGGTATCTTTACATTCATTTTCTTTTATATAATATTCTCTGAATAGATGATGCACCGCATATACAGTATGTATGTATACATTTACATGTTTTAAATAACCAAAAACAAACCTAAGAATAGGTCAACAAACTCTCAAAGTAAGGTCCAGAGACCCATAGCCTAGGGATCCTTTTCCTTGATAGGGTGCTAGGGGGTCCCAACAAAGTAAAAAAAGTATTTGTTTTGACTATAATTCCAACCAAGTAACAGAATGTATGACTGATTTGGTAATAGGTTTCATACAATTTTTTTAATAAAACATCTAAACTCAAAAATCTCATCAGATGGGGGAGCCTGGAAAATAATCTTATATATACTTGATATACCAGAGTTTGAGAACCGCTGTGCTAAATAATATTTGAACTTGCCAATTACAGTGCTACAATACTGTTAAGTGTATTCTCCTTGAACTAACAATACAACTGACATAAACAAATGGTGAAAGCTGGTTTACACAATGAAACCAATGGCACTAACACAATAGACTGTTAGAGTTTACCTTCGATATTAACAGATGAAGCGCTAACGTTAGCTGCGCTGCTATTGCTTGGTTGAGATTCCAATGAGATTCCAATGAGGTTCATTAAAGTTATTGTCACTCCGTAGCGCTCAAAAACGTGACATTCCTGCAAAGTTATTGCATGCAGTATGGACAAATGTTTCGGGGTAATGGTAGTTTTTTCCCCCCTTTGACGAAAGAGACGTTTTGCAAGCATTGCAAGTGGCCCTGTGGTCATCTTTTTGCGTGAAATATAACCACACCTCTGCCTAGACGCCATGTTGGCTGCAGTCTGAAACAAATCAAAGCTGCGTGCATGTGACATACCTAAACGGCACTTACATGATACTGGAATATAAAAAATATATATATATATAACATTAATTTTTTAGTATCTATAGCGGAATCGGAAAAAAAAATCGAAAAATGTATATATATTTTTTTTAAATATCGATAGCGGAATCGAAAAGGATTTTGGCTAACGATTCCAAGGAATCGGTCCACTGGGAACCGGTTCTTAACAAGAACCGGTTCTCGATTCCCATCCCTAGCGTTGAGTGTGAAATTCTTGCTGTTTCAAAGTTGTTATATAGTCACTAGCATGGGTTAAGTGGAGCTGAACACCCTTGTGGTCTTCCGTCCCTACCTTTATGTTGTCTAGAGAAAGAGGCTGACTTGAAAATCAAGTAGTATAGCTTCGGCTAATTTGGCGTGTACCTGCTCCAGTTATTGTGATTGATATGTGTTTTGGAAATGGCCAGAAAAAAACCGTTATCAGATGCTGGAAAATGCTTTGAATGTATCACATGGCCTACGGTAGGTGTGCAATTTCAGGAGGTTATTATCTCTCCGGTGATCAGCCATGTTGGCTGGGCTGCACGTTGCCCAGCACCCCTCCCCACAGCAGGCCGGCACGAGCTGGATCGAAACCGATTCGCTAGAGGGGGTGGATTAACTCCCGATTTGCATACAGTATAAGGTTGGTAAGAAAAAAGTCGATGGAAACGGGTTTATTCGCATATATTCAATTTTATTAGGTGTTTCAGTTAAAGTTGCCCTGACAACCTTATGTTTTGATCCCACAGCTATTGGGTCAATTGATTAAAAAAAATGAACTAATTAATCACATAGGTTGCTGTGATTAATCACGATTGATTGTTTTTTTTCTTAAGACTTTAAAATATGTAAAATCACAGAATTGCTGTAGAATCAACACGAAGGAAGTATATTTAAATCCAGATACTATTTTAATCTACTACTACAATTTCACTAGTTTTAAAGCATCTTTACACAGATTCCCTCCTGTGCACTACAAATGTTGAATAAAACATCAAGGCCATCAAAATTGACGGTCATCTTGAGAGGCATATTTAGTTATACGTAGCACGTAAAGTGTGAAGGGACTTTTATTTTGAAACTGCGATTGAGATGAGGACACAAAGAAACAGAGAAGAAGACAGAGAGACTTTTGAGGAAGGAGATACTTTGGAGGGAGCTAATGACTAGGTCAGCTGGTCAGGAGTTAGAACGTGGTCTGCAGTCCGTGGGGAGTAGTTCTAAGTTGAAGTGCTCAACATACGTGCCAGCTTGTGAATTCAACTAAGCGCCGTATCAGCTGTACGCTGGATGCCCCCAGATATTTGAACCATTACATATGCACTAGCAGAAATAACAACAAAGCCCAGGCATCTGCTTAAGTTGCTTGAATTACTTGTAACGCTTTACATTTTTTAAATGAATCGCAAAAAAACCACATGTTGATTTTCACAGCACTAGTTTATAGGTAAGTTATTCATGCCCTGTCAGAGAGGGCCTGTTTGAAGCCTGTGCACCTGAAACACAGGTCCCAAAGCTACAGAATGAGTTTCACAGATCCTCCACTTCAAACAGTCTTCAGACTCTCTCTCTCTCTCTCTCTCTCTCACACTCCTTCTCTCTGTTTTTCTCTCTGCACCCTGGAAAAAAGCAAGAGGAATTTTAATGTCCCCTTTTATGAGTTGGACTTCATAGCCTGATGCCTCTCTCTCTCTCTCTCTCTCTCTCTCTCTCTCTCTCTCTCTCTCCCTCTATCTCTGTTTCACCCAAACTTTGCCTCTCTTCCCCTTCCTCTCAACGCTTTCTGTAGAACTCTCTCTTGTTTGATGCATCACTGAAAGATCCTGTTGTTAATCAACGTTTGCCAAACTAAGTCATTTTATATCGCACAAAATTACAATGATTTCATGTCCAGCAACTTAATGGACAGTTAATGGACAGAATATCTACATTGCAGTCACCCTTGGTGGAAAAAAAACAGAGACAAGCCACTGTGTAATCTGGGCTCTATGTCTCGCTCTCCAAGTGTGTCCTGCTTGCACTGACAGTTTGGAAGCTACGTGAGACTTTGTTCTCAGAATATAGCTTCTGGATCATGTGAGGGAATAGTAAACCTAGGCTGTTATTTCGCTATGATGTTATATTAGCACAATTGAAACCAAAACATGATTGTGCCTCATTTACAAGTATATCTTGTTTCTCAAAGTGATCATCAAACCTTTCTCTGTTTTACAAGGTTTACAGTCAGTGTTTAACTTCCATTTAGCAAGAACAGAGCAAAAAGTTTGAACTCCTCACGTAGGCTAGTTACTGCTGCCTCATAAAGCCGTCCTGCAGTCACTGGGGGTAGGCTAGTTATCGATGGCTGTTGTTTTCCATAAGCCTCAGCCAGGTCCTGGGTGTTCTCTCTCCCCCCAGCAGGCCTGTTGGTTAATGAATGGAAAGGTCGATTGATTAAAATGGCCATTCAGTCGGCTAATTAAAGTGAGCTGATTGCTGCAGATGCAGCCTGTCACTTTGCATTGTGGCACTAATGTGACGTGTGCGTGTGTGTGTGTGTGTGTGTGTGTGTGTGTGTGTGTGTGTGTGTGTGTGTGTGTGTGTGTGTGTACACACACACACATGCTTGTGTGAGTGAGTGAGAGAGCAAGAAAGAGAATCTATGCATATGAACACACCAAAAGATGTGTGTACATGAGTGTGCGTGTGCGTGTGTGTGTGCGTGCTGCTGTTGATGTCGGGCGAATGAAAGGCAGCTGAACAGATGCCGGGTGGACGGATGTTTTATTCATTAATCGCAACGGCGGCAGCACCTGTGAATCGACTAGAGGATTTGTCCCCTGCCTCCTGACACTGGCTTCTGTAGCCGCTGCCAGGCACACTCACCCAGGGCTTCACTGCCTTCATTCTGGGCACAGAAGATTGGTGGCCATTCATGTCTCACACTATAGCTGCCCTGTGTGTCCATAAAGATGCCTCTGTGCCCTTCGCAATGAAAGGAAGGGGACTGGACTGGACTGGACTGGACTGGACTGGACTTGTGCTTACTGTCCACTTGCTGCTTGATGATGGTGGATGCTGTTTGTGTTGTATTTGTTTGCTTTGGTCTGTAAGGAGCAGCTTTGCCTCTACTGGCATGGGTTGGGAAAAACAAATATAATAGGGGTCTGGAGGTGCAGAATTATACACAACCATGATTTGTGTACAAACTCACATTTAAAAGGGGACCTGTTGTGCTCATTTTCAATATTCATAATTTTATTTTTGGGGTGTACTAAAATAGATTTACATGCTTCAAGGTTCCAAAAACATTGTTTTTCTCATACTGTACATCCTGAAGTCCCGTGTCTTTAACCCCCTCTTCAGATGAGCCCAGTGTGCTCTGATTGATCAGCTAGGTGGGCAATATGGATTGTGTTATGTAGGGGTGGGGGAAAAAATCGATTCTTCGATTTCTCTCGATTCTCTTTAGAACGATTCTGTCTCGATTCAGACAAGTTTTTACATCCATTTTGTGTTGAAATGCAAGCTGCATCGATTATTGCATTGTTCATAGAAAATCACAATTGTGACAAGGAAAAGCTTTTTCTCTAATGAAATGTAATTCTTTAATTATCAAACACAAATAGGAAGTGATTAGCAACCTCTGAGTAGCAAACTCAAATGTTTAAAAAATTGAGATGCATCGATAATCGTTTTGTCGGTTTAGAATTGATAATCGGTTTAGAATCGAATCGTTGACCTCTGAATCGGAATCGAATCGAATCATGAGGTGCCAAGAGATTCCCACCCTTAGTGTTACGAGATTGTGTCATTTTGTAACGCAGGAAAAGGGCTGGAATTTCAATGAGGTGTTTCAGGCAGCTGAGAAAAGTGGTTTCTGTGGGAGAGAGTTACTCCCTCTGGCGTGTACTTTGGGCTTTGTTACTGTAACTGCAAACCGTTTACATGCACAAAAAAGTACAATACACTAAAGAAGAGGGAAAAGAAAGAAAGAAAAGCATAAAAGGTTCACTAAATCATCTGTTTTGACACTTTGGTTAATATAGGTCTAGTGAGCAAATGGGTTTAGGTTGTGAAATGTAGGGTAAACAGCCACTTTTCAGTGGCCCTGCCTCTTGAAGAATAGGTCCATCTCCTATTCCTAATCTCCGCAGAGAGTCAGAAAAAGACTATAAAACTGACTCTTAGATCTCTGAGGACTCATAGCCTTCGAAATACTTTCAGGTAAAAGACGTAGAAAAGAACGGTAACGGTAAACTTAACGTTTGTCTTTCTAAAAATATATATTTAGCTTTGAAACAGTTCAAATGTTTTGTCTCCATGCATTTGTTTTCCTCCGCTGCTTTAGACTCTTTGTTTGGCCCTTGTAATGTTTTGAATTGTTTACGTAAGATAATAAATCAACTGGGAACTCCCCTCAACTGGGCGGCTAAAAAGTGTGAGGTGTGGTAAGTTTCAGCGGTACATGGAGGTTCCTCCTCGAGTTCAGCTCTTATATAAGATGGAGAAACTGAAGGAGTTTGCATTGTTCCCTACTTCACGTGTATGTGCACACGTATACCCCCCCCCCCCCCCCCCCCCCCCCCCCCCGTCCCCCGCCCCCACGTAGCTTTTTCCTGTCCGACAATAGTGCCTGGGCCTCTGAAGAGACCTGGATGGACGTTTGCATGCCCCCTTTCTCTACCCCCAGTGTCCTGACATCTTCCACAGGGATTCACCTGGCTGTTGGGTGCATTGAGAATAAGCGATGAGTCAAATCACGTTGAAAGGGATCTGCCCAACGTCGTATAGCTTGCTGGTTGGCATACCAGAGATCCGGTTGGAGGGGGACTCTTTGTGGTTGGTAGTTTCCAGTAGGGCTGGGTGTTGGCTGTATATACTATAAAGCAGCTTTCCATATTTATTTTTGTTTAAAAAGATCTGGTTTCCAGACTCTAAACCTCGATAACATTGATCTGAGATATAGTCAGGTAGTGTCAGCAGAGGAGATACAGCTGTCCACGCACCAGCACAACCCATTTACTTAATAACTGGACTGCACCGCACCGTCTCCATGGTAACCCCTTCACAGTGACAGAGGGAAAGATGGGAGGATATTGGAGTTGAGAGTGAAGGGATCAATTTGAGGGGAGGAGAGGTGAGGTTAGAAACTGCCAGAGATGTTTGACTTCTTTGAGAGTGAGGGAGGGATAAACAAGACCTAACGCCTCCCTGCTCTCAGCAGATGGACAGTCAAATATTTCCCCTCATGTCAGAGAATAGCCACAAATGTGTGTATTTGTGTGCCTTCTTTACACACACACACACACACACACACACACACACCAAGTGAACTAAGGGAAGTGTGTGTATCTCTCTTCTCACCCTCCTCCTCTCTCTTCTGTTCTTTGTTTCCTCCTTCCAGAGGCCTGTTCTACCGAAAGCCTAAAGAGCCAAAGCCAGTGGGTCCGAGCGCTCCGGGTTGGAAGTTGTTCGGGAAAATCCCACTAAGGGAGAACCCCCCCAAAGATTCTAGAAGCCTCCAACAGGTGAGTCATAAAATGCTAGATTACTCTCTGCCTCTCTATCTCTCTCTATCTCTCTCTCTCAATGCGGTATAAAGACTAAACAGTTCTCTCAAAGTGTTCACTGTTTAGTTTTTGCCCCTGCGATATCCGTCAAATGTCCACAGTCGTAGTAGAAGAGCCACATCAGCTGCAGATGGTGTGAAGTATGTGCCAGAGAGGGAAGAGTGAGGCTGTGAGGTTAAGTCCGAGACAAACAGCCGTGTCCAGAATGTGAAAAATGACCCTGCAATCACACACACACACACACACACATAATTATTCTCCAGAGATGAGTGATACAATGGAAAGAGTGGGTCAGGACAGAGTGGGATACATGTAGGTGGAGTTTGTGTGTGTGTGTGTGTGTGTGTGTTACAATGTCAGTGCTGGCAGTCTCTCTCAGCTAAAGCTGCTGTGTCTCCAGCTGGATTCTCCCATACCCTTCCAAAACACATATACACACACACACACACGCACACTCACACACAACACACAACACACACACACACACACACACACACACACACCCCCCCTCCCCGAGCAGAGGAAGTGTTCTCTGTGGGGCAGCTGTGTTCTGGTTCGGCTGTGTTCCCCCCTCTCTGCACCCAAACTGCAGGTGGCCGGCCACAGTCCCACAGGAGCAAGCCCCCCCCCCCCCCCCCCCCACACACACACACACACACACACACACACACACACACACACACACACACACACACACAGGAATAAAGCTTTGCCTTGGGTCCGACACGGTTGCAGAATCACTGCATAATACAGCATTCACGTTGAGCCTACACTGAGCAGGCATGCCCAGCCAATCACCCTCCCACTCACGCCCCCTCCAATGAGAACCCTGATAGAAATGTGTCATCATAATGATGGCCCTTGGACAGGGCCTGCCACTCCTGCCACACTATAAGCTCTGTTCTGCACTGTTTGGACGCCACACTGGGGTGTTACAATACTGTGTCAGTAATGTGGAAAACTGCAAGTGTCTCTCACTCTTACTCTCCCTCTCTCTCTTTCTCTCTCACACTCTCTCTCTCTCTCTCTCTCTCTCCCTCTCATGAAAGCCAGGCCTCTGGAAAATACATCCATCCATGTTTGTCTTTTCTTTTCTGTGCCATCAGGATGGTAGCCCAGCCAGTGTCAACTCCGTGTCCGCACCGAACCTCTCAATCACAGGGGTATGGAATCTTCCCTCTCCCACGCACGCACGCAGCACTAACACACACACACACACACGCAGCACTAACACACACACACACACACACACACACACACAGCACTAACACACACACACACACAGCACTAACACACACATGCGCAGCACTAACACACACACACGCAGCACTAACACACACACACACACACACACGCAGCACTAACACACACAGACACACACACACACACACACAGAATACCAACACGCACACCGCATCAGCAGACAGAGTACCGTAGCCGTAGCCCTCTATACGACCCCCCCGCCGTGCACAAACACACACTCAGCAGCATGAACTACACACATCAGACGCACCGGGGAGAGTGTTGACATCTACACTAAAGCAAGGGAAGTAGCTAGCACTCCAATGCTGTTAGCAGGCTGTTTGTGTAGGCTGTAGACAGGGGATGACTGCATTTGACACACACTGCACTAACACACACTGTGTCTAACACACACACACACACACACTGCACTAACACACACTGCGTCTAACACACACTGCACTAACACACACATTCATAGCCCTCTATATGACCACCCACCCGCCGTGCTCTCTTACAAACACACTCTCACCAGCATGAAATGCGTCCGGGTGTGTTGGGGTTGTGTTGACGTCGGCACTAAAACAAGGGAAAAGGCACACCAGTGCTGTGAGCAGGGCTGTTATTGTAGGGTGTGTGAAGGGGATGTGTGTGTGTGTGTGTGTGTGTGTGTGTGTGTGTGTGTGTGTG
>NC_045164.1:300000-315000 GCF_900700415.2 Clupea harengus | reverse complement strand
TGTGTTTAGAATTGTATGAAATCTTCTTATCGAGAGCCAAAGAGAAGTGGAGAAGCTACAGTGAGACAAGCTCTGAGAATGAAGTGGAAGGTATGTTACCACGGCAACCCTGGCAACCCTAGCATCTTCATTTGCGCAGACTGTAATGAAGGAACGCCCAGGCCCTTACGAACCCGAAATAGCCACCTCTCCTTGCAGTAATTAGGTGGGACCAGCTTAATATCACAAGAGAACGGAATATGACTTGGGTTTGAAGAGGTTTTAAGCCTAAACACTGATCGTTCTGTTTCTGAATTGTGAAAAAAGTGGACAAATGAATATGGAAGCTTACATACAAGATGGATTACGGAGATTACAAGATACTCTATACATGTATAATTTCATTCCACTATGCTTTAGTCAGTGAACTGCGAGATCACTGCTACATTGAAGCTGAGCTCCCTGTTGTCTTTTTTATTCCTCTCTCTCTTTCTCTCTTTCTCCCAAGCACACACACATGCAGATGAAAATGTATTGAATGATTTCTGTTTTCTCCCAGACTGCGGAGCGTCACTGGCAGACAGAGAGTCCAGTCTGGACCTAATCAAGTTGGACATTTCCAGAACATTTCCCTCCCTTTACATATTCCAGAAAGTGAGTCTGTGTTTGTGTTTGCGTCTGTTTGTTTGTGCGTGTGTGTGTTTATGTTTGCGTCTGTTTGTTTGTTAGTTTGTGTGCGTGCGCATTCGTTTGAGTGTGTGTGTGCGTGCGCATGTTTTTTTTGTGCTGTGCGTGTGTGTGTGTGGCTGTGTGCGCATGTGTTTGTGTGTGTGTATGCATGTGTGTGTGTGTGTGTGACCCGCTCTTGACTCTCCCGCTCCCTCCTTCTCTTTAGGGTGGGCCTTATCATGATCTCCTGCACAGCGTATTGGGAGCATACACATGCTACAGACCAGATGTTGGCTACGTAAGTTTCAGAACACACACACACAGTGTGTACTCTTCTCTTCTTTTCTCTCTCTCTCTTCCTCTTTCCCCCTCTCCCTCTCTCCCCCTCTCTCCCTCCCATATGTATATATTTACATACACAGGTACACCTAAGCCATGAGCAGGAGATGTAATGAAACCCTTTCCCTCAGTTTCCACTGTGCCGTGGCTGAGTGTAAACACAAACTGGCCGTCATGCCTATTCTGCCTGTAGTCTTTGTGTTCTTGGGATTGTTTCAGCGGAGCGGGCTTAGACAAACACACAGATTGGCTTTCTACTTCAGGGGCTGGATTAGGGGTTGGGGTGGCTGTACATGAAAATGATCTTGTTTATTTGAGATAATGCATGATAATAATTATAGTGTGTGTGTGTGTGTGTGTGTTTAGGTCCAGGGCATGTCCTTCATTGCTGCAGTACTGATTCTGAACATGGAGGAGGCCGATGCCTTTATTGCCTTCGCCAACCTGCTCAACAAACCGTGTCAGATGGCTTTCTTCAGAGTGGACCACGACCTGGCAAGTGCACACACACACACACACACACACACACACACACACACACACACACACACACACACACTCACTCACACTTCTCAAACAGAAACCAATTTCCATCCTTCCACACACACAGACCGATCATGAGCTGGCTCTTATTCCCTCCCGTGTGTGTAGCGCATTAAATGCTATTATCTGGTCTTCTTCTGTATCCTTTGGCTGCAGATGCTGAAATACTTTGCGGCATTTGAGGTTTTCTTTGAAGAGAATTTGCCACGACTCTTCCAGCATTTCCAGAGCAACAGCCTGACGCCAGACTTCTACCTGATAGACTGGTGAGAACAGAATGAGACTGTGTGCGTGACAGAGAGAGATAATGTGTGTGTGTGTGTGTGTGTGTGTGTGTGTGTGTGTGTGTGTGTGTTTGTGTGTGTGTGTGAGAGAGAGAGCTGGCCAGCGCTGAGAGGCCCATCTCTCTTTAGTTGCATGAAACTGTAAGCCCACAGGCACATCTAGTGTTCCTGGATTTGTTGACTTTTCTTTTGTTCTTTCCAACACGTGTATCAGCTGACCTACTGCTGAACTTGGGGTGTGTTTGTTTCTGTGTGTGTGCGTGCGTGCGTGCGTGTGTGTGTGTGTGCGTGGATGTATGTATGAATGTATGTATGTGTGTGTATATGTGTCTGTGTGCGTGGATGTATGTGTGTGTGTGTGTGTGTGTGTTGGTTTGCTGTGCACAGGATCTTCACCCTGTACAGTAAGTCGTTGCCTCTGGACGTGGCGTGCCGCGTGTGGGACGTGTTCTGCCGGGACGGCGAGGAGGCTCTCTTCCGCACGGGCCTGGGCATCCTGCGTCTCTACCAGGACGTGCTGCTCCAGATGGACTTCATCCACAGCGCCCAGTTCCTGTCACGCCTGCCCGACAACACGCCCGCGAACACACTCTTCAACTGCATCGCCAACACACACATGCTCAGCAGCAACCGCAGGTGGAACCAGGTGGGTTTGGCACGCATACACACACGCATACACACACACACACGCACACTCGCAAGCACACACACACCTCACAACATGAACTCTTCGGCACACATGTAAATCAGCCCAGCTGTAGGTGGAACCTGGTTGTTGTTATATGTGCACACACACAGCCAGACATACACACACTCTCACCATCATATGATGTACATACATTATATACCTACACTATTCCATTATGCTGCGAGTCTTCAAACCCAAATCAGGGTGGGAATTGTGCTAGAATATAGGGGAATTGTGCTCACACTCAGAAGTTCTTACTCAAGACTCGTCTAGCGTTCGCCAAGATATATTTTTTTTAGGGAAAGTGTGAAGTTACCATGGCAACAGTCTGAGCCATTTCTCAGGAGTGTTTTAAAAAAACATAAACAAGAGAAGTAGTATTTATCCTCAACACCTCTCACTTGGACCGTGACCAGCACCTATACCGCCTCCATGTGGCTGGTGTCTGAAACTACACCTGTCTCAGCTGCATGTCTTAAGCCAAGTGGTCTCAAGGGGACGCTTGTTAGAATTAAGTAAGAGGATAACAACGTGTTGAAACAGCGGGAGGTTTATCTGAGACTCTTATTCTGCCCTGTCTGCGCAGGTCTGTTCTGCTCTGATGAAAGATGGGATCAGAGAGGCGGACAAGAACCACAGCCCAGCCCTGAGAAGCTGAAGGCCTACGGCGTGGAGGGGGCCGACGGCGTGGAGAGGACCGGAGGATGCTGAGGCTCTGTGAGGAGTCTCCAGAGGAGACTCGCCTCCCTCACATAAGGGGCGCAGGAGCTGACCAATGGAGCCTGACACCTGCTTCAGTATTTCAGAAGTTTCCGGTCTTTGTAAAATGTATGTGTGTGTGTGAGGAGAGATAGAGGAGGTGTTCTTTGTGTGTGTGTGTGTGTGTGTGTGTTTCAGAGAGAGAGAGAGAGAGAGGGGGGGGGTGCGAGAAAGAGAAAGAGTTTTGTCTGCTTCAGAGACTGTTGGGAGATCCAGGTAAGGTTTGGGTCTGCAGGCTGCTGTACTTCTGAGCCTTAAGCCCCAGAGTGGCGCTCAGAAAACCCCCTTGATGGGGATGAGTGCCTGATCGTTTGAGCAGGGAGCAGAGACTGCAGTGTGACTCCGCAGAACACAATATGCGCCCTTGTTCTCATCACACACACACACTCGCACGCACACCCACACACACACACACGCCCGCACGCACACACACACGCCCACACACACACACACACACACACTTACGTACGTACGCACGCACGCCCACAGAGACACACACAAACACACTCCACTCACGCCAGCCCATAAGGGCTTAGTGCCAATGTCTGTGCTTCGTAAAGCAAGCCTGAGCTTGTTATTAGACGAGGCTCTGCTACACTTTGTTTTTGTATCTGCGTACAAGACTTCTGCTCTATCCTATGTGTGTGTGTGTGTGTGTGAGTGAGGAAGTGTGTGTATGCCTGTCTTTGTGTGTGCGTGTGTGTGTGCGTGTGTGTGTGTGTGTCTGCATGTATGCGTGTATTTGGCTGTTCTTAAGTAACAGCTACATAAATGAGGCTGTTATCCACCCCGGACACTCCAAAGTTTGAGCGAGCTTGTGAGTGTGAATTCATTCAGGAAGTGCAATAGTGGCGTCTAGACGTACCCAGAGTGCTGGCTTGGCCAGGTTTTAGTGTTGTCTGTCTGTCAGTACAGCTTCGTAACAGACCTGTTGTCACTTGCAGTACATGAGATGGTGTCACTGTAAGTGGAGAACCTATGGTGTGCATTCAGTCAGTCGTCTCCAGTTATTTCCAAACCAGGACTGTTTTTGTTTTTGAAGGAAGGAAGGAATGAATTCAAAGAGATCATGGTCGGTGTGTCTGTTTAGACTATTTCTGTTAAACATTTTATTTAAAGTTGTATAATTCTTTTTTGTATTTTAATTTAAGCCTGAATCATTTAGTCATTTCTTCTATTTCTGTTATTTTTTTTTTTTTTCAAAACTCACTATTGTACAGCTTTCCTACATTGTACTGGTAATGTGTGTGTGTGTGCATACACACACACACACACACACACACACACACACATATATATATATATATATGTATGTGTGTGTGTGTGTGTACATACATATATATATATATATATAAAATATTGTGAAATGAATTGTTAGGCTACTAGTCTAAATGTGTAAATATATATCTCAATAACAGAAGGTACTGTTGCACGTGTGTTCATTTTTGTACTTTTTTTAAACCAACAGAATAATCAGACATAAACATTCTGTTAACACTCATCCTAATGGAAATAAAAGCTTATATGCTTTACATTTTTAAAGATATTATCAGATATGTTTTACATTTTATGACACAGCTGGCAAGAAAAATATTGATACTTGCTTGGCATATCTCTTCCTTTCCAACTATGTAGGACATTAATATCCTATTTTTTTTTATTGTTGCCCTTTGAGTGACATATTGGACAACGGTTTTTATTATGTATATTCTGAGTTGGTCAAAAATGTTCTTTTCCATTTTCATGACAAGGCCTGCACAAGCCAACTGTACAGCTGTCTATTGTCATAGCAGTATCTCACAGCACTGGAAGGCCTGGTCTAGAACAGACCAATAACCAGATGTGATCCATGTGTTGAACTTCTATACAGAGTAGGCCCTTGTTTACTTCTCCAGTAACAACAACAACAACAACAACAACACATGGACTGACTCATTTTATACCAGATTGTTGACACTTTTGTCACAAACATGCGCAGTTCACACAAGCAGCCCTGACCTCACACAGAAGTACTTCTGTGTGAACACAACGAATAACGCCACTCTACAAACACACACAAAGCTTTTCACTGGAAAGGAGAAAAACTGAGTAGTTTGACAGACATCAGCCATGAATTATAACTGTTTTGGATGATTAAGCATCATTGCTTTAGTAAACTTCACTTTTAAATGATGTGATAATCCCTTGTTTACTAAAAAAGGCCATGATTGTTCTAGACCACCATCATTCTTAATATGATGATATCAAGATGTGCATGCTATACCAAAATGATCCACTCAATACTAACACATTCAAAACCATTGGATGTCCTCTAATACTGTATGGAAAGTGCTTTACAAATCTGATGGTTTTTAAGCATGTGAGCTACATCCATGTATAAAAGCTACAATGGCTAGTTTACACACTCAAATCATCTGTCAAAGGAAGGCATTCATATTCATTAATTGGTCAACGTCGGTAGCGTTTCAGCTTTCACCAGTTACTGCTTTGTTTGCAGTGAGACTACAAACTGATTGACAACCACAAATGCAAAAAAGATCTCCACATAACTAATATAGACAATCCATTTTAAGTGTAACATGTCAAAATAGTACAAGGACCAGTTCGGCTTTAACTGATGGTAACAATCAACACTCACTTTAAAACACAAATACAACACAGTACCACATTAGGTTTGGTATTTTTCTACAAATAAATTATAAAAAAAAAAAACTTACAAAATATATGTACAGGCTCAAATATACAACTTCAACTATGTTACCTCCTGGCCTACATGAATACAACTTCTGTCTATAACAATAAAACGTCTGTGTATTATATATAACATTACATCATCACGTGGCACTCTTGCTTGTCGGGTACTGTGACATTGGAACAGCCGTGACATTGGACAGCTGGAAGTTCATGTTGACATAGCGACCTACAGAACTACCATAGGCAAAACACACACACACACACACACATACATAAAAATGCAGCAGACACTCTAAGCACTGTTATTATCACTGACACACAAATAATGTTTTAAAGCAAAGGCTCAACTAAGAACATAACCAGTCCACTTATAATCCAGTACTGAATAAAACTCAGTACTGGCTGAAATACCGAGCAGACGGTGTTAAGACAGATTTAGATTCAGCTCAGTAAAGAGTCCGTACACGGCCATTAAAAAAAACAAAAGTAACATTGCAGTGTCACACAGGAGGAAAACCAGCAACCAGGAAACCAGCTGTCCATTATAGCTCTAGCCTCAGATGCAGGCAGTGCAGTGGGCAAAACACACCTCCTACACAGTCTGTGTCCTTATGGTCCATGGCACAGAGGTGTGTGTGTGTGTGTGTGTGTGTGTGTGTGTGTGTGTTAAGGTGCTGTAGGTGCCTGGGTCTGGCCAGTGCTCTGCCCATGCCTGCGCTCAAAGGGAGCACACAGACCTGTTTGCCTGGCACAGAGGGAGCTCGACAAGGAGGTGTGTGTATGTGTGTGTGCGCACAAGCGTGCTTGTATCAGAAGCTCTGTTTCATTTGTGGACCTTCCAGTTCCACAAGAGAGGGAGGGGCCAGGAGGGAGGGGAGAGGGCGTTGCCGAGCAACACTCTCTCCACCCCCTGTCTGTTCTCAGCCAACCACGCCTTCAGGCCCTCTGATAGACTTCCTGTTGTCAGAGAAAATACACATCAGCGCATGAGGAGAGCAGGTGGAAAAGTGAGCATTTGCACGAGCACACCTTGTTCTACACATGCTGTACAGAGAGAAAAGACACCTTAAAAAACGAATATGAGTTAAAATAGCCAAATCTAGCTTATTATAACAGGAACATATGTGCAGTTAAAACATTAAAAATAGTGAAAAGGTTTTATTCACACTTACAGACCAGTTTTATTGGTAGATCACAACCAAGTACTTTTAAAACAGTTAAACTGATCAAGTGGAAAAGCAGCCATGTAGCAAAAACTTAAATGATAACATCAGCATTCACATTCCTCAGCTGCACACACTGAAGCATTAGTGTCACTGTCCATTAATCCTTTCTTAGCTGAAGAGGCCGTTTAAAGCAAAGCACATCGTTTCTTGTCACTTTTCTTAGAAGTACACCAAAGCTACCCTTTCTTATTATGTTGAGGATTCTGTGTGGAGTGCTCTTGCTTGTCAGCTCTGATAAGGAGTGCAAGCACAGCTGATAAGACAGAAAGGAAGTGCTCGTGAGGTAATGCTCACCAGGGGGAAGTGGAATTAGGCCCATAGTAGGACTGAATAGTAGGATTTTAAACAGTGAGTGAATCAGAGGTATGGACTCATTTGAAAAATACCACTGAATTATCAGTGGAAAATCAGTGCAATTCAAAGATTCTCTCCATTTTCTACATTGCTTCATGGCTGACTTGGCAATATGGCATCCAGTGACTGACATGTTGGCCTCAAAATTGAGATAAAAAGTCATAGAACAACATTTTTAACATAATTACTGTAGTGAGCGTGCATGTGTGTGTGTGTTGTGTGTGTGTATATGTAAGTGTGAAAGAAAGTGTTAGTTACCGTACCTGTGGGTGGGACGGAGGCCGTGTTCACTCCAAAAACACACACACACACACACACACACGGCCGTGCGCTCCCTCATTCACAGGTCTCGGTGAGGTGGAGGCAGCATGCGGCCCTCTCCTCCTTACTGTGACTCAGCTCCAGGCCCGCATGGGCCCCCAGCCACACGCCCCGGCTGCGTCCCGTCAGGCGCTTCAGCTCCCCGGCCAGAGACAGGCCCCGCCGCCGGTCGTCACGCACCGTCTGCACACACACACACACGCCACACGCCACACAACACAACCTGGTGAACATCTATAGTGTTAAGAATCTGAACTATGAGGTGTATAAGTAGTGTGAAGAAGTTTATTAAAGATTGAGATAGAGAGAAACTCTAATGCTTTATTATTTATATCTATTATTATTTGCTTTATTATTTATAAATGCGCATTTGTCATGCTAATAAAGCACATTTTAATTTTAGGTGAGAGAAAGAGGGAGAGAGCATGCATCCGCAACACAATGAACCATGATACAGAATGTTTCAAATTACCCAAAATATCAACATCATCACACTTCCTATGTGAGAGACCTACTTATAGGTACACAAGCCTGATAATAATGTGTCAGTGGTTAAGCATCTAAACCTGGACAGTCTACATCTGCACACACACACACACACACACAAATCTACCTGCACCTGCTCTTTCAGTTTGAGGGTGAATCTCCCTGCTACACACACACACACACACACACACACACACACACACACCCAGCCTACCTGCACCTGCTCCTTCAGCTTGAGGATGAACTTGCCCGCCCCCTTCCAGCGACTCTGGGCCTGGTACACACACTCATGGTCACACAGCACCCTCTGCACCGATTTGGGTGGGGCCCTCCAGCCCGGCGTCTCCTTGGCAACCTCCTCCATCAGGACGTAGTTACTGGCGTCAGTTGGAGACAGGGGACCACTGGAGTGCTTGGTTTTACTCAGAGTCTGGAAGCGTGCAAGAGAATAGGTAGATGATACAATTTCACTGTACACTTTAGATACTGAATTCTCTTCTACACATTACTCCAATATGCAGATGAAATATAAAAATCAATAATTCTCTCCTGACTAACCCATAAAATCTAAAATGATGTGTGATACAATGACCCTTATCCTGAACTTTAACCTTCGCACTCCAGCCCTGCCTCTTGGTTGCATACCAAATGTGCATTCAAAAGGGATCAGCACATGGTATCTTTGTTTTGCAGAGGCTTCTACATACAAACATGCACACACACAGAGCTTATGATACGTACAAACACATGCACACACACAGAGCTTATGAAACATACAAACATGCACACACACAGAGAGCTTATGATACATACAAACACATGTACACACACACAGAGCTTAGGACGGGATCTGGAGTAAGTCATGCCACATGTATTACTGCCACTACATTAGACTTCAGCTTGCTGGAGGTTGTAGCGGTCTTGTCCTTTAAAGAGGGTCTCTGCTGCAGTGGCCCTGGCCCCGAGCACCAGGCACTGATACATGCCAATCTAGCATCACATACGTTTGCATTGGTTCCTGCTCTCAAATCCAACTGGAAGTGATGTTCACTGAAAATGTATGTGTAGAGGTTATGCTAGCATTGCTAATCTACACTCAGATTATAGCATAGATGTATCACCTTGATTGGATCACTTGACTGGACATATAGTTGATATAATGAAATGATTAAAATAAGGAAAATGTGGATTCTGTGAAAAAAACATAACGTAACATAATTAGAAAAAAAGACAAATGAACAGCTCCTGGGATACCTGGTGAATGATGTCCTGTGCCGTGCTGTGGCGCGTGGCTTTGATGACGGTGCGCGGTTGTTCAGGGGATACGTCATGGACGTGGACGAGGAAAGAGTTCTCGTCCACAACTCCGCTGGTTAGATCCTCTTCTCCTTCTGCCACTTGGCTCGTCTCTTTCAGGCTCTGCAGAGAGGGAGGGACACACGAGGAGGAACACTCCTGGTCAACTGCAGCTGCAGGGATGTTTCTGACCAGTAAAACAAGAACAGCTTAAAGTGTTTGAATTGAACCCTTTCTTCTTCCCTTTCTGAACCCTGAACCCTTTCTGACCCAAGGTCCTTTGTATAACGGTGCAACAACAAGGATTATTCTTCAAGCAATGAGTTGTACAAAAAATAATGCAGTACATTTTAACACCAGCAGGGGGAGCTCTTGGAAAAGACAATTTGGTGAGTACAGTAAAAGGAAAACCTATAGAGTAGAAGCAACATTCTTTGGCCAGGACATAGAATAAGCTAAAAGTGTAAGAGAGATCAACTGAGAGTAAGTGAGAGTGTGTGAATTTTTTTTTAAGTTTCATTCAAACTCTGTATCCTTGTTTGCACACATTCTATTTGTAGGTTGCTATTTGTAGTATAATATCACACAGACACACACCTCCTCTTTAGTCTTGAGGCACAGCCGGGCCAGGTACCCCTCCTCGGGGTTCCAGCTGTTGAGCACCTTGAGCACCTCCTCCTCGGGGCCCAGCACCCTCTGTAGGGGGGGCTTCCCCCGCGCCTCCCCCCGCACCTCCCCGCGCTCCCGAGTCTGCGGCTGCCTCTCCTCCAGCAGGAACACGTCAGAGAGAGGGGAACAGGATGGCACGAGCTGAGGAGGGAGACACAGTGAGAGTCAGGAGGAGCAGCAGCAGGATCAGCAAGCAGGAGGAGCAGGAGCAGCAGAGTTAACACACCAAATGGTGTCGGTAGACACTAGAATTACTTAGAATTACTTCCTGGAAGCGGATCGTCTGGCCTTCCACCCATCGTTTACCAACAGATGGGTAAAAAAATAGCTAATGGCTATGGATTCATTTAAAGCAGCTAACAATATTGTATGTAGCGTATATACTATGGCACAGCATCTAAATGTGTCATATGTGTTTAGCACCAGTTCAGAAATCAAAGATAAGCCCGTAAGTGGGTCACTGTGCTTGACTTAGTAGGTGCAATCAGTGTGAAATCAGCTGGGATAGGAGAGACCGACAGAGAGAGAGAGAGGGAGAGAGAGAGAGAGTGAGAGTGAGAGGGGGCGAGTGATAGAGAGCGAGAGAGTAAGAGAGAGAGAGAGGGAGGGAGAGTAAGAGAGAGAGAGAAGGAGGGAGAGAGAGAGAGAGTTTTGAAGGCACTTACTTTACTGGTGAGTTGTGCAACTGTTGTCCTCTCACTCACACTCAACACAGTGAAGGGTTCGGGCCCTGGGGCTCCATGAATGGTCACCTTATACTGCACAGCAGCCCGCCGCTCCTCCGTGCTGAACAACTGCCCAGGGAAACAGCATGACATTACACCAGAGACATGCCAGCCATGCTAGGAGAGGACACTAATGATCACTAATGGGCGCTAATTATGGTAGATGTCTGATAGGTTAATGGTACATGTAGGTACATGAAGGGAACAGGAGCACTGTCAGGTCATAGAGGGTCTTGCATGGTCTTGCATGAGGTATTTTATGTCTTGTCCAGCAAAGGACAAATATGATATTTTAATCCCAAGAAGTTGGAGCAGCCAAAGGATAAAAATGTCTGGAAATGTCAATCTAAAACTTCTCAAGTAATTCGTTTTTTTATATTGGTGGTGGACATAGTTTTGATTGTAATTTGCATGTGTGTGTGTGTGTGTTTGTGTGATCTGCCTTGTGCCGTGACTGACCCCGGCCGCTGGTAGGGTGTTGCCAGTGGTGTTCTCGTCGGCCCTGCGGATGTAGATGAAGAGGCTGGAGATCTCTAGAGGCTCGTTGTGCTGGTTCCTCAGCTGGAGGTGTCTGTAACCTGAACACACACACACACACACACACAGACTAGTTAGCTTAAATTAGTGGCAACTATGTTGTTGTTGGTTTACGAGGCAAATCAGCTAACTTTTTGCATGTTAGCTCACCAGTTTTAGACTAAATCTCCTTACTACTGCTTTAAGTTTGGTCTTATTACAGGATAACACAATATATAATACAATATATAATATATATTATATAATACAATATATAATATAATACAATATATAATGTATATACAATACACTGCAGAAGGGTTCATCTGGGCACCCTGACATTGGCATTGAACTTTAAAACAGCAAACCTTTCAAGGTCACATGGGCAATGAGGAGCTGTCCCAGACATACTTGATAATCATGCACAAGAATGTGTGGCCTGTTTGGACTTCATCAAAGTCCTACTACAAAACAGGCATGACGGACTGATGAAATTCACAATGTTTGTGTGAATGTCTCCCATGGGCCTGAGACTTCTTTACAAGGCCACGACATGAGGGACTGGGCACTGATTGGGCTGCGGTGGGCAAACATTTGAGCTCCCTCACAGTCCGTCGGCAGGAATGAGAGGAGCTGAATTTAGATGGCGGGGCAGACACCGCGGGGTGAGAGAGCAGAGGCCAAACATGCATCAAATCTGCTGTTATGGAAGCAGACTGTCACACACTTCCTCTTCAGCTGCCTGTAACTCCACATCACTCGTACACACACACACACACACACACACACACACACACACACACACACAAGAAAAAGGCCACTGCCTAGGCTTTACCCATGATTGTATGTGTGAGTAAGGGATTTGCATGTCTCTCTTGAAAACACACAGAGCCATAAAGACAAGCAACAAGTACAGATGTACAAAATCGATCATCACAACAATTATCAAAATCAAAATTAAAATGACACTCTGTGGAAATAGAGGGCATCTCCATCAACAAGGTCAGAGTATGTCCTTAAGGGCCGATCCCGATCACACCTGTATACTATCCGGTCTGATCTCACCTGTCCTGAGTGCTTTGATGGGCAGCACCTTCTGGGCGGTGACCTGCGAGCTGCTGTGCTCCACCACGGAGAAGCGCAGGAAGGCCAGGTCCTCCATGACCACGGGGAACTGGAAGCTCTGGCCCCACATCGGGTTCAGAGCGTTCCGGTGCGCCGCCTTGGTGCGGAAGTGAGCCGCATCCGCTGGCATTCCCAAAACATCCACCTCCACGCACGGACTGGCTGAAGTGTTCCCGGGACACACGTTCTGCCCGGAGATGATCTAAAACAGAACCGGCACAGAGGTAGGAAAGTAGAGGGAGGAGGAGAGGAAAAACATCCGTGAGAATTAAAGACATTTTCATCTGTGCAGCACAATGTGTGTTTATTGCCATGGCAACAAACCTGTGTGTTCTTCAACGTACCACTGTCAGTGTTTTCACTGTCATGCCAACAAGGTCTGATTAAACAACATGAGCAGGGACAGAGCCTGTCTAAAATGTGTGTGTGAGTGTGTGCACGTGTGTGTGTGTGTGAGGATGAGTGTGTGTGAATGTGTGTTTAAGAGTTACTGTGCTGTGTGTTTCATGATATCTACAAGCAGCAGAGGTGACGAAAAGCAGTTGAATGTGGGACAGTCCAAACATCCCTATGTGGTCCCTAATGAATTTCATACATTCTTACATTCACGCCATTCTTTCAGCATGTTTTACACGCACATATAGCAACTATACAGGGATGGACGAAAAAGATTACCTCTTTAGTAACACGAGCAAACTTTAAAGCAAATCCACTGACTCTTCCAGAACAATCTGACTGCGTGTATCAGTGTGTGTGTGTGTGTGTGTGTGAGTGTGAGTAGGGGAGGTTTCCACCTGTTGTTTAATCAGAGTCAGATTTATTGGCCAAGTATGCCAATACACAGATTATATATAGAAAATACACTGGTAATTTCCAGGCCCATGAGGTGCTGGTTAGACTCACAGTGAGGGAGTACTGAGCAGGGCACAGCCCCTCCAGGTCTCTCTCCAGCGGGCTGAAGTGGCGGTAGAGAGGGCAGCTCTTGTCCCACAGCACAGGGGGCTTTAGCACGTAGCCACAGCTGCCCCCACTCTCAAACAGGGCTGAGTTCAGATGCAGGGGCAGGTCTGGCAGAGAGGGAGAGAGGGAGAGAGCGAGAGAGAGAGTGAGCGAGAGAGAGAGTGAGCGAGAGAGAGCGAGAGAGAGCGGGCGAGAGAGAGACATTTTTCATTCATGATTTTTTAAAACCTTTTTTCTTTTACTACCATTTTATGAATATACTCTTTTTTAAACATGGGTTTGGCAATACTGTTACACAGTCATGCCTATAAAGCTTGTTTGAATTTAAACTTGAATTTAAAGAAGAGAGAGAGATAGACAGATAGATAGATTGAAAAAAAGACAAAATTATTGTATTTTTTTATATAATTATAATTTTTAAGTAAGCGTCCTGACATTTTTTGAAAAATAGGGTTTTGCTTTTTCAGACCACAAATCCCACAGATTAGAGCGGAAGAGAACATCTGAGGTTTGTGTTATCTGAGAAAATTCAGCTGGCACAGATAACGGAAAAAGAGAAAAATAATGTCTGACTGATGGGGTCCAGCCATTGTGCTTGCATTTGTTAAAACAACAAAAAGAGTCGGACGCATGTTCAACTGGGTTTAGATTCCCAGATCCTCTCAGAGACACAATGACCTTTCCTGAGTACGCAAGACATCAGAGTAAGTCATGTGTACCACTCAGGCTGAAATATAGCTTCCCTTACCTGGCAGATTACCATCCAAAAACCTCATTACCCTACACTATGCATTACTCCATAGATCAGCCATTAGTCCGGAGAGAGACATTCAAATGTAACTGGAGCTGTGATATACTCAGACATGGAATCTAATATTTATTGGTATGTTATACCAATGGCATTATTTGTATTATTCTTTAAGAAAGTTATTGGCCTTATGATAATCATACCTAGACTACATAAAATATATTATAGAACATATGTCAAATTCTGTATAGAATCTAGAATCAAGAATCTGGAGTGCTGATCTGTAGTGATTCTAGAAACTTTGGTTTCAAGGAGCCTAGCAATGATTAGGTTTAGGCCAGGGATCTGAGATGGTCCTTGTTTTCTGTTTATGATGGGACATTTGTGGTTGAAAAAGGTGTATTTTATTCATTTGCTAATGGCTTTAATTCAGTGTACCTGTGCTGTGTTAGAAAAAGCTAGATTACTGCGACAGTGATCATGCATGTCTTTTTTGGGACTGCCAAGGATACCCTATGCTATATATTCCCTCAAAATGGCAAACCTGTCTCTGTCATGGTTTTCATCATTTTTAGGGGGAAATCGTCAGTAGCAATCTATAACAAAAAGATATGCTTAT
>NC_045164.1:285000-295000 GCF_900700415.2 Clupea harengus | reverse complement strand
TCTTCCTCGTCATTGGCGCCAGGTGAGGTCATCGGTCCGTTACTGGCCTGAGCCTGCATGGAGGCCAGCTGATGAGCCTGGAGAGGAGAAGAAGACCCTCATCACCAACACCAACACTGGCATCATAACATCACCAACACTGGCATCATAACATCACAACACCAACACTGGCATCATAACATCACAACACCAACACTGGCATCATAACATCACCAACACTGGCATCATAACATCACATCACCAACACTGGCATCATAACATCACAACACCAACACTCGCATCATAACATCACCAACACTGGCATCATAACATCACAACACCAACACTGGCATCATAACATCACCAACACTGGCATCATAACATCACAACACCAACACTGGCATCATAACATCACAACACCAACACTGGCATCATAACATCACCAACACTGGCATCATAACATCACAACACCAACACTGGCATCATAACATCACAACACCAACACTGGCATCATAACATCACCAACACTGGCATCATAACATCACAACACCAACACTGGCATCATAACATCACAACACCAACACTGGCATCATAACATCACCAACACTGGCATCATAACATCACAACACCAACACTGGCATCATAACATCACAACACCAACACTGGCATCATAACATCACAACACCAACACTGGCATCATAACATCACAACACCAACACTGGCATCATAACATCACAACACCAACACTGGCATCATAACATCACCAACACTGCATCAACATCACAACACTGGCATCATAACATCACAACACCAACACTGGCATCATAACATCACAACACCAACACTGGCATCATAACATCACAACACCAACACTGGCATCATAACATCACAACACCAACACTGGCATCATAACATCACAACACCAACACTGGCATCATAACATCACAACACCAACACTGGCATCATAACATCACAACACCAACACTGGCATCATAACATCACAACACCAACACTGGCATCATAACATCACAACACCAACACTGGCATCATAACATCACAACACCAACACTGGCATCATGACCATCACTGTGCTTATTTCAGCTGTCAGCTACATAATAGGCAGCAGGCTACTACGTCAAAAGAGGTTCCAGTGACAAGAATTTTTTTTGAAAAAAATGAACAATTATCTCATAATATTATAGAGTTTATAGAGTTAAGGAAAATGTTTGTAATGTTAACATCTATAAAACTATGGCATGTGTGACAACTGAGTTGTGTTTTTTGAGCATCTCAATCATGAAGGTGTGGACTTGCCTTCTGTTTGAGGATATCCACTGGCGCTTGGTGAGCTTTTAACTTTTTATTTTTCAGCAAGATCTTCCCTCGTAGTTGCCATGGTGACGGGAGCAGAGGCTCATCAGAGAAATCGCTCTCAAACAGGAATTTAGTCACCAGTTTGTCCCCAAACACCGTCTGCAGGTGCAAAGTGATCAACACAACAGTGATTTTCACCCACCCCCAGATAATTGTGTTCCAAAATTACCATGACAACACAAGCTGGAACAAAATATCTGGAAACAAAGAAGTACCACAGCTGGCTAAGCCCTTATAGGTCTGACTCATTCATCTGTGCTGTATATGAACCTTGAATATGTCGGCCATCTTGCGCTGCTGTGGCAAAGAGCAGTGGTTCTCTATGGAGAGGACAACGGGGAGGTCAGAGGTGACAAATGCAGAGCGGTTCACTGCCTCCACTACATCCTACAAGAACAGTAAACAGCATCAGTGACAGGCACCGTTTAACCAGACATATGGTAAAGGTCTGCAAGAAAATATATAGGAATCACACTGCTCATGTACAATACTTGAACTGCTTGAGGTTGAACTAAAGAAGAACTCAAATGGCATAATGCCCTTCAGCAAGTAGGTCATATATAAAACATAATTTCTTTCTGTTACTATACATGAAAGGGGCCATAATTATGTATGTTAAAACACTGTTATGGTATATGCTACATAAAAGTGCACATGTACTGTATGTATTGGGCAGACCACGTTGGTGCAGGTTATTAGAGGCTACTCACTTTGAATGGAATGCGGGTGGTGAGTGTGTGACCGTGGTAGATGATGGGCGTGCCATCATCTCCATCCCAACAGTCCAACTCCACACTCCTGCAGCCCTGCAGCAGCACCTGTAAAACACACACACGCACACACACACACACACACACACACACACACACACACCCAGAGACACACACAGCCATTAGGAGCAGTAAAACCCAAATCTTTATATAGGAACTATAGGGAAACGTGTCTTATTCAAGTGTACCCAAGCCTGCTTCTTGTTCACTGACCCAGTCTAATTACCAGGCCTTGGTTTCAACCCAGTGCGCTCTCTGGATGCACACCTCTGTAATAGCTAACCCGCTGCCTCTGCCAGAGGTTTCAGAGGCGCTGTGGCATACTCACCTGGCTGTAGAGCTCGACGGAGGACTCTCCTTTGAGCTGGTGTCCCGTGAGGTAGGTGTTGTGAGAGGACTCGATGTAGTAGTAGGACAGGGGATGCTGCAGATCGTGGACGTTCACCGGGGTCTCCTCCAGCTTCGACACAAAGTTATCCTTATCCATCAGAAACCTGGCGTGACAGCAAATCATACCGCTAGGTCTGAGGACTGAGCTTCCAGGTGACCATGACGACAATTGATTAAGACCTAAGGCATTAGGTGTTCCTTTTATCTCTCTTGGCTGATGCACATTATTGATCGGTAGATATGATATGATTCATCTCTGGCGAATGGCACTTTTGGTAATAGGAATCTCACTGACCTGGCGAAGCCTTCAAAGGACATCCAGCCCATCTGACGCATGTTGGCACACGGCTCAAACTTCTGCAATGTCAGAGAGACACACACAGCTAAACACAGTGTTTAACTGCACTTCTGCAATCTCACAGGGAGACACAAGGCTAGACACAGCTGACATATGTCACTACACCCGTGTGAACAGATGGTAAGGTCCCTTCTGAGTGGATGTGTATTGTCAGTACATCATCTGTAAAAGTGTGTGTGTGTGTGTGTGTGTGTGTGTGTGTGTGTGTGTGTGTGTGTGTGTGTGTGTGTGTGTCTGTGTGTGTGTGTGTGTGTGTGTGTGTGCTTGCCTGTATAAAGCTAAGCGTCTGGTTGTAGGTGTGGTGCTCCCGCTGGTAGTTGAAATCTGATGTAAGTGTGTGTGTATACGTTTGTGTGTGTGTGTACTTGCCTGTATGATGCTGAGTGTCTGGTCGTAGGTGTGGTGTTCCCGCTGGTAGTTGACCAGGAAGGCGTTGAGCTGGCCTATGCCCCAGGCCTGGGTGCCCAGCGAGGCGCTCTCCACACCGGTGCCGTTGGACACGATGCTGGAGGCGGCGATGGCATCCCAGATCTGTCTCTGGCCGTCCGCGACGGGGGCCCACGCCCGCAGAGACAAGCCCACATCCGCCCCCGTACGAGTCAGCAGGTCTGAGAGGGGACAGTGTTTATAGGGTTACAGTGAGGAGGGTGAAAATACTAGCGATGTCCAACATTCAGTTAGACAGGTTTCGTGGGAAAAAATCTATATCCACAGCATCTCCACTATCCACTATCCTATTTATAAATGCACACAAAGGGCGCTCATTTCATTGACAGGCATCGTCCATCGCCCATGATCTAAAGCTATCGTGGGGCGTGTGGGAGCCTTGCGCTGACCCACCCATGTTTGCACTCAGGGTGCGCTTGCGATCTTGCTCAAGGTATTAAATTAGCAACGTTGCGTTGCTCGTTGCCAGTTGCCCATGGATGAAATTAGGGCACATCTTGGCGTAGAAAACATAAGCAATTGAGGCTGTGTTGCACTGTGGCTATGTACTGCTGTATACGGGTTTGTTTAACCTGTTTTTCTATCTTGTTCTCCACACACACAAGAGGATTCTTTCATGAGGCTTGTAGTAGTATAGTAACACCATCAATAGCATATATTGTATAGAACATGAATAAAGGAGCAAGGAGAATAGATGAGAGGAGGTGTGATGTATACCTAGATCAGGCTGTGAGGTGCTGCTGAGTTTGTCATCTATGCTCAGGTTGGTGTAGAGAGGCACAGCGTCACTGGCAGTGCGACTGCAGGGTACTGCGTGGGCATCAAAGAGCTCTTTCAGATCCTTACGACTGCGAACACTACAGACACACAAAAACACACACACATATAAACATATAGACACAATATGCTTGGTTATATAATTCTTTTCCATGACTCAAGGACAGTTTTTACTGATTGGCTGTGTGGGTTGAAAGCTGAGCGGAGGGTTGCTCTGGCTACTGACCTGAAAGACTTGAAGAGCTCCACAAACTCAGAGAAACTCATGGTGGAGTCAGAACCCATCAGGTTCTCAAAGCTCTTCAAGGAACTTTTCCCCCGGCCTGCCAGCATGCGCCCCGACCAGTTACTATGGAGACCAGAGCCAGTCAGAGTTACACCAATCGTTAGCGTGGGGGGTGCGTGGGTGTGTGAGTGTGTGTGTCTTTGTGTCTTTGTGTGTGTGTGTGTGTGTGTGTGTGTGTGTGTGTGTGTGTGTGTGTGTGTGTGTGTGAATGTGAATTCGAGTGTGTGTGTGTGTGTGTGTGTGTGTGTGTGTGTGTGTGTGTGTGTGTGTGTGTGTGTGTGTGTGTTACCCTGTGTTGGTGGATGCTGAAAGGCTGTTGTTGGATGATGAAGCAGAGGAGGTTGAAGAGGAAGAGGCACTAAGAGGCAGGGCTTTACTGACTGACAGGGAGAAGGGTCCAGGTAGGCCAAATGACCCACTGTCATCTGCACACACACACACACACACACACACACACACACACACACACACACACACACACACACACACACACACACACACATACACACACACACAAAGATAGAGTGTCATCAATGGCTCTGATTAAATAATCATCTTGTCTCCTACAGTCCAACAACGCTAGCTGACTGTGTCATGAGTCTGTGTGTGCATGTGTGTGTGCTTGCCTGCATGTGTATGTCTGTGTGTGTGTGTGCGCATGCCTGTGTGCATGTCTGTGTGTGTGTGTGCCTTACCCAGCTCATCCTGGTCTACACTGTCTGACGGGTCTGACCCACTTCGGCCCAGAACTTCTCGACTGTTCTTTACCTTCCTAGAGACCATTTCATCATCTGTGGCATCGCCACTATCTCCCTGTTACGCACGCACGCACGCACACACACACACACACACACACACACACACACACACACACACACACACACACACACACACACAAAATTTGTTGTAATTTCTTTCATTGCAGAATTTATTTAAACAACTTCAAGTATATTGTGGTGCAGTGTCTAAACACTTGAGATTCCTCTTACCCGCATCAGAGCTTTTTTCTTTTTTTTATTAGTGTTCATGATGCTCTTCTGATTGGTCGCTGTTGTGAGAGAGTTGCTCTTCTGATTGGCTGTCATGTTGAGTGGGTTATTCCAGCGACGACCCCCGAATAACTCAATGGCTTGTGCTAAAGTTGGACCTTCATACCTCCCATCCTCCTACAAGAAAACACATAGCTTACAAAACAAAGCCTTTGAAATATACTGATAAAGAAGTAATGTTGTTTAGAACATCCAGGCATATCTATAAAGTCATGGTGTTATTTTGTTACTTGTCAATTTAACAGCTGCAACCATATACATATTCTCTCTCTCTCTCTCTCTCTGTCTCTCTCTCTCTCTCTCTCTCTCTCACACACACACACACACACACACACACACACACACACACACCCTGCGCTGGTACCTGGTAGAGGTTGACATACTGCCTCCGGAGCCAGTGCAGCCTCTGGTCTGGGAACCTCCTCATCCTCCTGAGCGCGCCGACCAGCCTGCTGAGGCCGTCGTGCAGCGTGCGCACGGTGTGAGCGGGCCCCACGAAGTGCAGCAGCCGGTTCTCCGTGGTGTGTGTGCCGTAGAGGAGCGTCAGCGCGCTGTCCTGCGCGCTCAGCACCACGGGCAGCTTGTTCTGCGCGCACACGCTCGCCACGTCCGCCCCGGGGTGGCCCAGGAACACGCCCTTCACCACGCCCAGGTCCAGGAAGCCGTCGGCCAGGCCGCTCAACACAGACTGGCCGCACCACTGAGGCCTGACATGGGGAAAGTCCTGTCCGCTGCCCCCTGGGAGAAAAAAAAAAACGATAAAAAATCCTGTTTTATATCTGCAAAATAAAATGCTTTTGAATTTTCATTTTCATTAAAGAGAGAAAGGCAGAGAGAGAGAGAGAGAGAGAGAGAGAGAGAGAGAAAGTGAGAGCGAGAGAGAGAGAGAGAGAGAGAAAGAGAGAGAGAGAGAGAGAGAGAACCTCACTGAGTTGTATTCAACCCCTCCATACAGTCACAAACTCACTCTTCAGCAAAAATGTTTCACACACCTGATGTGCCCGGGCTCCGGAGGCGGCCGTTCGTGGGGCAGCCGCCGTGGATCTTTGCCCAGGTGAGGAAGCAGTTGTCGGGCTGCAGCCTCAGCAGACACCGGGCCGTCTGGTGGGTGTCCTGCTCATAATGGATGACCGTGGCCCCCTGCAGCAGGAACTGGTGCACGTCGGCCCGGATGGACATCACGTACCAGGGGATGAGCTCCGTCCCGTGGCCGAAAGCCCTCTGGGTCTCCTCCACACCCTGGAAGTCTGGCTCCACCTTGGGCTGATCTGATAGGTCAGTCTCTGAGTCTGAGAGGTCACCCACGATAAACCTGGCCAATCAGGACATGGGTTTCATGGGTTATCAATGGAGGCTACACAACACTGATGTATGTCTGTGGTGGAGTTCTGTAAAATAGTTGAGTCATAGCATAAAAGCATAAAACAATACATTACATAACTCAAAATAAAATAACATTTTAAAGCAATCATCTTTATAACAGACTTTGATTTAGTAACAGTAGGAGGGCATTCACATGCCAATGAGTAGGACACTTAATCCCCATGGTATATCCAGGGAACACCTGATTTCCAGATGATATATCCAGGGAACACCTGATTTCAAGATGGTATATCCAGGGAACACATCTGATTTCTGAACATGCACATTCATCTTCATCCGTATACCATCATCAGTCAGTCAGTATCATGTCTGGTTACTTTAAACACGTCAGCACAATCAATTCATGTCATACAGAATTGAGATATTTGACAGTGCAAAGATCACAGACATAATCAGGCACACTGTCTAAGACAACCACAACGACAGAGATTTCAGAAGAGTTAAGACTCGAATAAAAGACACAGAGTGTGTGATTTCAAACACCACAGGACAGCACCACTAGATCTAGATCACTCTAGATCTGGTTGTAGTAACAGCATGCATCACCAAACAAAATGAGTGTATTATTGAATTGTGTGTGTAGGTGTGTGTGTGTGTATGTGTGTGTGTGTGTGTGTGTGTGTGTGTGTGTGTGTGTATGTGTGTGTGCGTTTGTGTATACTTATGCGTCTGTGAGTGACTTACTGAACACGTTTTGGTGCAGTAGAAGTCCTGAATGACTGTAAACTGGGAGGATGGTGTGAAGAGAGAGAAAGAGGTCAAACTAAAACAATACTCGAAACAGAATAACTATTCTGGGTAAAAGTGACGGAAAATGATACATTGTATGTAAATAGACTAAAAGAAAAGTCAAGTCAAGTGACGTCTATTTGAGACACAACACCACGTTGTCACCATACTCACATGCACACAATTCCATTTCAATGTTTAGAGTATAAGCTGCTTCACTGAAGCACTGAAGCAGTTTTAGGACATGTCTCTCCCTTTCTTCCTCTCCATTCACCATGACAGACCTGTGCTCTCTGGAGCGTGAGGACCTGCTAGACAGCTCAGTGGAGCCGCTGATTAGATGTCTCCCTGGCTGCTGCCGTTTGAATGCTTTCCCATTGATTCACAAAAAAAGAGAGAAACCTTCACCCTCACTTTCTCAACAGATCATTATTTTTCCCCTTGTAGAGAATATAGTGTAGGAGCTTTAAAGAAAAAAAAAAAAACCTAGGAAGGCAGACCCTGTTGGGAACGTGAGCCATGTTTGGATGTGGAAATAAACGAATCCAAAACAACATGTTAAAAAAAGTCTCTTTTCTTCATAGTCTCTTGTTAGTAGGCCACGATGAGAGAAGAAGAAAAAAAAGAAACATTGGGCCATTTGGCAAAAGCGAAACATTCTACCGTTCTAAGACAAACATTGGGACAAGTGTACCTTTTAGGGGAAAGTGCCTCTGAACGAACCCTAAGCCCTCAGTGTAAGGTAGCATTAGAAGACGTGAACGTGTGGATTGGGAACCTTCCAAATAGCTAGACTCAGAGTCTAAATTATTAGAATGGTGAAAGTATGGAGAAAATGCGTGAGTAAAGAGATGTTGATGTTGGGTCGTTCGTCAAATCTCCGACGGGGGGGGGGAGTGTATGGTCTGAAACGCTGGTCGAATCAGGCTGTTTCCAATGCTTTCACTGCTGGCACTCCTCTACCTGAAACCAGGCCACACTAGAGCTGTGTCATTCTGGAGGCTTAGCTTAGAGCGGGGAAATAGGACCGAGCCAGCACTGTCAATAGGGGCAAGGTGGGAGATAATAGAGAGAGAAAGAGTAAGAGATAATAGAGAGATAATAGAGAGAGAGAGAGAGAGAGAGAGACAGTGAAGAGCAGAAGACACAGAGAAAAGAGAGAAACAGAAAGAAAGAGAGACAAGGAAAATCAAAATGCATTACAGACAGGGAGAGGAGACAGGGTAGGGTAGGGAGGTTGTGCTCTCCATCTAGGCCTACATTTAGAGAACAGGCCCTGTGCAGGTTAGCACATCACTTACTGTATTTTCCAGACTATTAACCGCCGTATATAAACTGCATTACAGCATTTTATGTCATTTTATAAAACAAACCAGTGTATTGACCGCACCCGTGTATTAACCGCAGTTTATTGAACACTACGTCATGCCATGTAGTTGTGGTGCAAGCCCAACTAGCCATTAGGCTGTATGAAGTAGTGATGGGCATTGCAAGCTAAAATATTATTCCCACTCACAGACAGTGAAAACTGTTATTTAGTGTTATGGTGTGGTGTAGTGTGGGAATGGACGCTAAACGTTTCAGCCGAATTGTTAACTGATCTCCTGGTGACCTAGGACCATGAACGATAATCTTCTGATATGCTTGCAGTATGAATCGCAACCATTAAATGAACGTGTTTGAGAAGGGCAAGGGGGGGGGGGGGAGATGTGTGACTGAGTGTGAATGAAAATGTGTTATCTATCTGATGATGTTTTTTGTATGTGAAAGAGGGAGAAAGAGAGAGAGACCCATTCACGCTTTATCTGGCAGAGTTAATGTGTGTGTTACCGTGTGTAGGACGCACCCGAGCACCACTGCAAAGAAATCTTGCATAATCAATGTATAAACCACGGCTAATAGTGGGGAAATGACGGTATGTATACTTCTGGATATGTTGATACGTATGACAGTCATTGGCAAACTCACTGGTTGCGGCTCCGCTCTCTGAGGGAGTTCTGCCTGGAGGGGGCGCTCCCGTTGCTAAATGGCTCCTCCCCTTCCTCTGCCTCCAGGCTGCGGTGGCAGCTGCGGATGGTCTGCAGGATGTTGCTGACTGTCGCCTCCTTCTCCTGATTGGTCAGGCCGTCTGGCCCCACCCTCTGCAGGAAGTGGTCCTGACCAGTGTAGTCTGTCACAAACTAAAACGAGTGAATTAATATAATGAATGACATGGAAGCTGGTGCTGCAAGGGAAAAGGGAAAAGTCATCTTTTTTAGAGAATGATTTTCTGTCCAAAATGCTCTGTCCAACGTTCTGTCATACCCCCCCCCCCCGCCCCCCCAATACACACACACACACACACACACACACACACACACGTGATATTTTCACTTGATATTTTCTATATTCTATTACATTTTTCAGCTTCTATGCATCTTCTGAAGAAAGACATTGACAATAGTCATTCAATACAGGC
>NC_045164.1:277500-280000 GCF_900700415.2 Clupea harengus | reverse complement strand
GCATTGGACTGCTGGCTACAGACAGGCATGTTGGGGGCAGACAGAGACACTCTGAGTTGGGGGTGCTGCTGCTGGTTCCTGCCCTGGCTCTGCCCTTCTCCGAGCGGGGCCATCTGCCCCTGCCCCTGGTGGTGGGCGGTGAGGTTGTGCGTGAGGAAGCTGAGGTAGTCGAGCGGCAGCACGCGGCGGTACAGCTGTAGCTCTTGCTCCGTGAGCACGGCGGCGACCTCCTCGGGGAACTGGATCAGGTGCCGCAGCTCCACCAGCTCCTTGCTGATGCCGCTCACCACACCGCTGCCACCTCCTCCGGCGGGGCCCCCCGGGGACGAGACCGCGCCGGAACCGCAGCCCGCCATGGGAGAACTCAGCTGACGCTCTGGGGAGGAGGAGGAGGGAGAACAGCGGGATTGTCAAAAAACACCCAAAACACTGCTGCCATTTTTTAAGAATAGCATTTTAGCTGGAGGGTGAAATAATGACAGTTAAAAGGAAAGAGAGAGAGAGAGAGAGAGAGAGAGAGAGAGAGAGAGAGAGAGAGAGAGAGAGATGGACAGAGAGAGAAAAAGAAAGAGAAAAATATAAATACATAAATATATATAATACAAACGAGGAGGCAAAGAGAGTACGGCAGAATTGTTAAAATTATTAAAAAAAAACACAATTTTTTAAGAGTAGCATTTTTACTGGGGGGGGGGTTGAAATAATGACATAGAGAGAGACAGACAGAGGGAGGGAGTGAAGGACAGAGAAGAAAAAGAAAGACAAAAAGGCAAAACTAAGACATAGTTTCTCAACTGATGAGCTGAGAGGCGTGACAGGGAGGCAGAGAGACACATGAGTTGAAAGGCTGTATTTAAAACATAAGGCCTGACATGTCTGTGTTAGCAGGGGGTCTGCAGAGGAGGAAGACGAAGACAGAGAGAAAGATCGTGTCACTTGAATTCATCAAGACTTTGATAATTACACGCCTGCACACCACAAGTGTGGAAGAATGTCAAAAGTGCACTTAGCAGGCTGTGGATCTTAAAGAACATAGTTGTGGAGCTACTTGGCACTGTATATGAGTGTGTGTGTGTGTGCGTGTGAGAGAGAGAGAGTATGTTTCTTTGTGTGTGTCTGTATGTGTTTGTGTGTGTGTGTGTGTGTGTGTGTGTGTGTGTGTGTGTGTGTGTGTGTGTGTGTGTGTGTGTGTGTGTGTGTGTGTGCTTGTGTGTATTCGTATAAGTCTGTCTGTCTGTGTGTGTGTCTGTGTGTGTGTGCGTGTGTGTGTGTGTGCTTGTGTCGATTCGTATGAGTCTGTCTGTCTCTGTGTGCGTACGACGTGCGTGCGTGTATTTGTGTGTGTGTGTGTGTGTGTGTGTGTGTGTGTGTGTGTGTGTGTGTGTGTGTGTGTGTGTGTGTGTGTGTGTGTGTGTGTGTGTGTGTGTGTTTCTGTGTGTGGGTGTGTACTGCTGATGTCTGTCTGGGCTGATGCCTGCTCTTAGTTCTGCTGTCTCTATGCATACGTAGGGGCCACGGCGGCAGGAGCATAAACAACTGACAGGCTTTGATGCTAATGGACCTCTGGACATTGTGGACAACGCCAGACAGACAGACAGACAGACACAAACAGAGAGGACGCACAGGCAGCAGCGGCCTGGCGTCTCCATCGCTCAAACACGTCCACAAAAACACATTACCTTTTTTTTTTATCTCATTTCAGTTATGCACGGTCACTTTGTGGTGTTTGTTGAAGAATTATTCACCAAGAGCCAAAGGAAAGGACGGATTTAGAAAGAAAATGGCACTTCATCTCTGGTCTCATTGCCTCTGTTTGTCACTGAAATGCCCTTATTGCACACAGTACCCCACAGAGGGAAACACAGAGACACTAACAGTGAGGTGGACACTGTCAGCCAGGCAGAAAAAGAGAGTGAAAGGGGCACGCTGAAAAGAGTGTAGCCAAATAACGGACGGATAGATATCTAAGTACAAATAAGGGGTGGCTAGATGTCTAGGCATATAGATGCACAGTCTAAGCACATTGATGAATTAGCTATCCGTCCAGGGAGAAATGTATACAAATATATTAACAGCAAACAGGTCAGTTGGTTGCTCAAGAAACTGTTTAAAACACACGCAAACAACCCCAAAAAGGGGACAAGAGACAGAGAGGCATGTGCTGGAGAGAGGAGCAGGCGGCTGCTAAATGAGATGATAACCTCTCTACTTTCATCTTGTGCCTTCCCACATTCAGATAACAGAACATTCCACCTGTCCGTAGCCACGGACTAGCCACGGTCCCCATGGAAACCAGCCAAGCATTCAAATCTCTCAAGACCACTTTTTAATCAACATCGTTACATCCCTACTAAGGATGAAGGGCTTCTATTTATACTGGACACACACAAACAAACACACACGCACACACGCACACACACACACACACACATACACCAACCAACAGAGACACACACATCCACACTAAAGCCTAAAGACACCCTGAAGGCAGTTCTGACAT
>NC_045164.1:227500-272500 GCF_900700415.2 Clupea harengus | reverse complement strand
AGCGCACGTGCAGGTTTCCTGGAGTCAGTCTTGTTTGAAACCCAGTGAATGTGTTTATCCTTATGAAGATATAAGGAGGATTCAGAGAGCGCTGCTATATGGGGCCTGACGATCACACAGTCCCACGCAGAGGCAAACCAGATCGACAGAGCTACCCAGTCCAAATGATAGAAAGATGTGGGGTTTTTGTTATGGAAGAAATCCAAAAGCAATTAAACTAAACACACCCTGCCCTAACCCCAACTCCAGTCAAAGAACCCTACACCTTCTTTACTGTGGTAAAGAAATGTACTCTCAAGCACACACACACACACACACACACACACACACACACACAGAGAGACATGCGCACACACACACACACACAAATAAATGAACTCATCAGGATGGCCGGTCCTTCCACTAGTGTTTCTCTACACTGCAATGGCAGACTTCCACAGATAAACCAAAAGCAGTTCAATGATCAGCAGGATGGAAATCTAATGCACACAACTCAGAGGAAGCCATGCCGGCGCTTCAGCTGCTCCTGTTATTCCAAGTTCAAACACACAGACCTCACTTGTAGCTGTACATACATACACATGTGTACATATACACACATGTATATGTGCCTGTGTGTGCTCTCTGGGAATCAAACCGATGATCTTGACGATGATGGTGTGACCTTTCTCTACTAGTTGTATGACCCGCTGAGCCACAGAAACACAACATTCAGCATTAACACCACATGCGTTTTCACTGGGGCGTACATTCTGATTATATGTTGTAGTAGTAGTGTAGCTAGGCTGAAATGTATTCAAACATTTCAGATAAATCAATGACCTCACCCCTCAGTGCTGTCCTTGTGGTATCTGGAGAGGAGGCACTAAAGCTCATGAAACACCAGTGAATCTGGCGAATGTGTGTGTGCGTGTGTGTGTGTGTGTGTGCGTGCGTGTGTGTGTGTGTGTTTGTGTGTGTGTGTGTGTGTCTGTGTGTGTGTGTGTGTGTGTGTGTGTGTGTGTGTGTGTCTGTGTGTGTGTGTGTGTGTGTGTGTGTGTGTGTGTGTGTGTGTGTGTGTGTGTGTGTGTGTGTGTCTTGTACCTGTGGGCATGGCACGTGGTGGAGGGCTGCCGCTGCAAGAGGACGGAGCGCTGCGGGTCCCCCCTCCGACCCCGAGAGACGCCACAGCCTCCTGGAAGGTTCCGGAAACTCGGGACGAGACGCAGGTCCGCTGGGGTGCGGCCCAGTATCGAGAGGCCCCCGTCGCACAGAGCACACACAACACACAGACGCCACACGCGCACACTCGCCACTGAGAGGACAGCCGTCTCTGACAGGGGTGGAGAAGCCAGCTCTCACAGCCACAACACTCTCCACTTACTGAATGGACCACCTGCAAAGAGAGAGAGGGGGGGGGGGGGGGGACCAGAGATAAGAGTTATGTTTAGGACAGAGAGAGACAGAAACAGACAGACAGACAGATAGATAGATAGATAGATAGATAGATAGATAGATAGATAGATAGATAGATAGATAGAGAGAGAGTGAGTGAAAAAGACAGAGAAACAGACCAGACATGAGTTAGGTATAGGAGAGATGGAGACCAAGAGATGGATAGATAGATAGATAGATAGATAGATAGATAGAAAGATAGATAGAACAAGAAGAAGTGCAGCAGAAAGAAAATAAGAATTTAAACCCATAAACAGACAAAAGTAAAAACAGGCACACAAAACCACTCGCACTTCTGAAGAATTGTTCAGTGATGAGGTAAAAGAAGCAGGAACAGAATGTATGGAAATCAATTCACAGGGTATAAAATGACCCGTCACTTTTCCCCACCAACGGAGGAGGGAGAAGCCAATTTCCTTTTTTTCATCACAATTTGCACGTTCACACTCTCCCTTTTCAATACACCTGCCCCTCCATCCCTACTCGGTTTCCAGGCAACTAATACCCCATTGTTGACTGCCGAGGCTAAACGAACGACCACCCCGCGCGCTATGAGTAATGGCCAGTGGCTGGAAGTCTGTAAGACTCATGGAAGTGTGTGTGTGTGTGTGTGTGTGTGTGTGTGTGTGTGTGTGTGTGTGTGTGTGTGTGTGTGTGTGTGTGTGTGTGTGTGTGTGTGTGTGTGTGTGTGTGTGTGTGTGTTTCAGCCCAGGATTACAGCTGTAAAACAACTGTCATTCAAATACTCCGTCTATAACTGACTGTCCATTTGCCTGAGTAAGAGGTGCATTTTATAATGTTACAGTGATGCCTAGTGATTTAAAGTGTTCAATTTGAGAAGAGGTCCAACAGTAGACCGAGAGATCAGACATTGGGTGAGTAGTTTGATAAAGTATTTCAAGGGAGGTGCAGTGTGCCAGATTTTAATCTTTTTTTCTGGTCTATTTGTCTTCTTTTCTGAGCGCAATAGAATAGATACACTGTTCATGAAAGGGTCCACTGCACTGTTTAAATCTCTTGAGTCAAACTGAGAAGGTCTTAAGAATCAACACCAGAGGCTGTTTCAAGAGGAGAAACAACAGAGTAAGATTGTGTGTGTGTTTGGTTGAGTGTGTGAGTGTGAGTGTAAGTGTGTGTATGTGTGTACGGTTGTGGTTGTGTATGTGTGTTTTGACCACATTGTTTGCGCTGTGCTAACTCTTGCTGAAGCGCTAAATGAGGTGAGGCGGAGGAACAGCACGTCCCATGGGCAGAGACGAGACTGCGAGTGAGAGCCTTACTGGTCCTCAGCGGTGGCCTTGACCTCACCCAATCACAGACTGCCCAGGAGATTAAGACACGGCCACGGTCACAGCCTCCATCACCTCTCAGCCATTAAATCCGAGTTAGAGCGCTTTTCTCTAGATTTTACTTCTAAAAAGGTCCACATGCAGGAGAAACGCAGGCTGGATATACAACGTTGTCTATTTTTTAAAGGTTTTTCCTCGATAGCTTTTATGGAACTGTAATAAGAGAACAGCCTGACCCCTTGGGCTTTGGGGAAGTATCTGAGGAATAGTTTTAATTAGATTGAGGTCCGCTCTCTGAAGTCTGATTGCTTGTCTAAATGACCAGAGAGGTTGCCATGGTAACCCCCTGAGACGATTCTCTGTGGTCTTCAGGTCCGATCTGTTTTTTTTCTGTCTTTCTTTTTTCTTTCTCTTTTTTTTTCAAGGGATGATCAAAATCTGTACTGGAGGAAATGTCAAACTCATATTCACCCACAGTTAAACACACCCCAACAGACACACACACACACACACACACGCAACATACGCACTCACGAAACACACACACTAAACGGTCATGGTTCCCATGGAGATTAAACAAACAACGGCCCCCCCTCTCTCCGTGGTGATGGCAAAACTCAGAAAATAGGAATAGGTTATTTAGGGCACAGGCAGGGAATGTTAGATAACATTAGTGACTTCTCATATCAGTAATACATGCATATGAACCTGTTGATGCTGCTCAGTCACTTACATGACACTAGGTCTTTGAACAGAACCTGCTTTTGAGATGAGTTAAGGTGGAGGGAAGGACAACAGAGGGAACCATCACTGCATTCAAACTAGTACCTTGCAACACATTAAACCCTTGTGTTTAGTCATTTCTTATATCAGTGATACATACATGTGAACCTGTTCACTCACTTACATGACAGCAGACTGTTCTAATGAAGAAGGTATTCAGATGGAGTGAATGACAGGAAGAAGAGAGGGAAAAATAAGCTTTAACTTCAATTATCACCGCTTTCAAGCAAGTGTCTTAACACATGAGTGGCTTGTGTCTTAACACATGAATGGCTTGTGTCTTAAGGATGTGATTTAATGCTAAAACAACCAAACCAAAGTATAAAATAAAGAAGTAGAGAGAGCTGAGAGAGCGAGAGAGAGAGCTGAGAGAGAGAGAGTGTGTGAGAGAGAGAGAGAGAGAGAGAGAGGGAGATAGTGTGAGAGAGAGAGAGAGAGAGAGAGAGAGAGAGAGAGAGAGAGAGAGAGAGAGAGGAGAGAAGCCGGAGAGGTGAAAAGTGAATGTGGCACAGTTACGAAATGTTCAATCTGGCTGCGTGCGTCAGAGCCGAGGCGCTGCAGGCAGGTGGCGAACAGCAAACGCTGCAGGTCAAGCTTTTAGTGACAGGGCTTCCTCCCTCTCAGATCCTCCCCCCTCATCCTCCTCCTCCTCCTCCTCCTCCTCCTCCTCCTCCTCTCTCTCTTCACACCTCTCTTGCCCCCCCTTGCTCTCTTTCTCTCTCTGTTTGTTCCCCCTTTCTCTCCATCCCTCCCTCTCCATCCCTCCCTCCCTCTCTGTCTCTCTCCCCCTCTCCCCCTCTCTTAATGTCTCTCTCTCTCTTAGTGTGTCTAATGAATCAAACTTTATGTATTTTTGCATCACCGACAGCTCAGATTAACAATATTAACACTCAGAAGACCACCCACCGACATCTACACAACATGCCATGCTGAAGTGATGAGCATACTGACTGACACGGCCTATTTCTCCAGTAGGGACAAGGAGAGAGAGTGAGAGAGAATGAGAGAGAGAGTGAAAGGGAGAGAGAGAGAGAGAGAGAGAAAGAAAGTGAGTTCATCAAAATGAATAGAGAAGAAAAGATCTTCCTCCTGGGTGAAATCAATGAATTTCTATTAGCCTCCCAGTGTCTACACTCTAACACTTACAGAGAGAGATACCACATGACTGTCAATCAGAAATAACACATTAACACTCATTGTGTTTTTCTCTTTTATTTTATTTTTTTAAGATTGATTTACTCCATGTCATTTTATTTTTATTTGATTCATCATCCCTGATCTTTTTTTCCCCCTCATTTATCTATCATGTTTATCTATATGTGTATTATCATTATAAGTCATATTTCATGCTTTTGCTATATTCTCATACTGTATAGCCATGCCAATAAAATGTATCGAATTGAACTGATAGGGAGAAAGAGAGTTGTATCTAGATGTGAACTGATATATCCAAGGACCACTCCTGTTGCTCTTTTAGTGACTCTTATTGAGGTGTGCTCTTTAGTGAGCCGCTCTGGCCCTTATTGAGGTTTAGTCTTTAGTGAGCCGCTCTGGCCCTTATTGAGGTTTAGTCTTTAGTGAGCCGCTCTGGCCCTTATTGAGGTTTAGTCTTTAGTGAGCCGCTCTGGCCCTTATTGAGGTGTGCTCTTCGCCGGAGACTGAGAGAAGCTGCTGCCAAAGTGCTAACAACTGAAGCTGGCAGCTCACATCCGCTCTGTAAACACACATGGTATTTCACCAGGCGCTACGCAGCCGCGGGACAGGGTGGCATGTGAACTGTACACTGTGCAGCACGCAGCACGAGTCTTAACCGACGCTCAGACCAGTGCGCACTGTAAACCTGGAGGCTCATCATGAACGGCATTGGTTACACAAAAGCGGAAAAAACAAGAACACCCTCTTGGACTCCATTCTGCACAGCCTCAGTATGTGTCCCTGAGTGTGAACCTCCTGCACACGCTGCTGACACACACTAGCGCCTCCTCAGTGGTATTGCTTCAAATGGACTGGAGGCCCGTCATGTTATTGAGCCGCTGAGGCAGGCTGGTGCTCTGTGTCCCGTCTATGCTGTTTGCTTTAATGAGCGTGACAGTGGACAGAGACAGTAGCGGCAGATGCCCCACTGTTATCAGGTTTCTTTCTCTCCCTCTCTCAGAGCATCTCTCTTCCCGTCTCTCTCTCTCTCTCTTCTTCTCTCGTTCTCCCTCTGTCTTAGAGCTTCTCTCCCTCTCTCTCAGAGCATCTCTCTTTCTCTCTCTCTCTCTCTCTCTCTCTCTCCCTCCCTCCCTCGGTCTCCCTCCCTCTGCCACATTGCTGAGATCAGAGGACCCTCTATGATCTCCACCTCATAGACGTTTCTCTGCTGAATGTTTACAGACTCCTCAGCAGACTTACACAGCCAAGGGTCATTAATTCACCGGAGGAATAAACCAAATCCCTCAATAAAGGACCTGCAGGAATGCCATTGTGGCTCTTTATTGTCCGTGTAACAAGGCCAAACCTGCCCCTTGTTTTGCCATTTGCTGAATCATACACTAATAAATCATCTGCTAATATATCTGCATGCTGCTTTATTATCTACGCACTGCCATAAGGGTGAATTGTGCCCTTTCTATACTGACATGTATGTTGACTCTTATATAGTTGATATGGAGCTGTACATTTATATAATGCAAAATATATATACAACTTGTGTCCTTCTCCTTTCTCTTTCCCTTTCTCAGTCTCTCTTTCCCTCCCCTTCCCCCTCTCTCTCTCTCTCTCTGCAGGGTAGTCTTCAGGAAGATGGGTCATCCTTTCTAAGGGAAGTCTCTGACTGTTCAAGGTTTTCTCCTTTATAGGCCAGTCCATGTCTTGCCACCCTCTCAATAGGCCTAGCCTTGGGATCCTTGAAACGATTGTCGTGATTAAAACCAATTTATAAATAACTGAAAATTGACTATAATTCCACTGAATGCTCAGTTCAGTTCAGCTATTTCACAATAGCGTATGCTACAAGAATTTATTTGAGATGGTTCAGCAGGAGTACAACTAATTGGTTTGATGGACTTGCACGTGTACCTAATGCACACTTTGCTTTGTTTATGGACAGACGTGTGTGTGTGTATGTGTTTGTGTGTGTGTGTGTGTTTGTGTGTGTGTGTGTGTGTGTGTGTGTGTGTGTGTGTGTGTGTGTGTGTGTGTGTGTGTGCGTGCGTGTGTGTGTGTGTGTGTGTGTGCGTGTGTGTGTGTGTGTGTGTGTGTGTGTGTGTGTGTGTGTGTGTGTGTGAATGTAGACTGGGGCAACACCCGTGTGGATTTTGAATCAAGGGTATCCTCATCTCGTTTGCATCACTTTGTAACATTTACACATGCTGTGAAATAACAATGCTCTAATGGTCAGAAAAAGCAACTTTTATCGAAGATTCTACTGAGTGGCTTGAGTAACTCAAATGTACTAAATGTACTTGTTCAGTTTATTTTGCTTCTTGTGAAAGTCAAGTTCCAGAAGGAGTGAGTTCAATGTTGGGCTATGCTAACATAAAAGGTCGCTTCCAGGCATGTCATAATAGAGATGGATGCTTCAGCTAAGCTAACACAGCCCAGCTGGATGCCACATTCACTCCCTCGCCTGTCAGAGAGTCACCCCGGGTACAACACAACAAATCCTTGAGCTATTGGTCTGTTTGTCTGATCTAGATTTTTAAATTGAAACCCCCGTAGTGATTACGGAGAGACACAGCCTCACCAAGAGATGACTGAGGTGATCTGCACAACATCAAAGCCCTCCACAACTCGGCCTTTTCCTAATAAAGGTGCTGCTCGGAGATGAGGTGATCACTCCCAGTCTGGGGCTGCTTAGCGGCTGCAACCCAATAGGCTCCTTCAGCAGTCAGATAACAGGAAGACTTTTACAGCGCTGTCGTAAATAACAATAACCAAACGCTCTCTGTAGTCCATAAAACGGCTTGAGTAGGATACCTTTATTCTGTTTTGTAAATCTAAAGTGTATTTATATAGCACAAGCCATGCGCTCTGGTAATTCAAAGTGCTTTACAAAAGAGCAGATACGGGGAGTTTGTGTTGGGCCTTGGTCACTGAACTGAGTGGCTACCTTGAAACAGCATTTAGAGAGGATGGCCCCCCTCAGGAGCTGTGGCAGATCAAGAAATATAAGTGAAAAAATGGCTGCAGGGTTGCCTAAGGAGGAGGTTCTGATTTGGTCTGATTCCGAGTTCAGGTTGGTGTCATGCGTTCCCCTCACCTCATACATCAGAGCCACTTCTCTAAAAAGGCACTCATGGCCTGGCGCTGAAACATCAGTGTGTGCATGCTCTCTCTCTCCCTCTCTCTCTCTCTCTCTCTCTCTCCCTCTCTCTCACACAAACACACACACATACATACACACCTGTGCACACACACGCACAAACTCAGATGCACACATATACACATACAGACATACAGACACATACAGACATACACACACATACAGACACACACACATACCCGCACACATACAGACACAAACACACACACACACACACACATACCCGCACACATACAGACACACACACACACTCTCACACACACACACACACACACACACACAAATGTCTGGCCTGGCTGGCGTGTCTGGTCTCTCTGCTCTGTCTCAGATCTGACTAAATATTATGTTTAGGACCGCTCAGCGTGCCCTTATCCCGCAGCACTGGCAGGAGCTTATCGCTGATCAATTATGGGTCGACTGTTTGGACTGCCTTGCCTGATACCTGCATGCCTGCTCCATGCTGTGATCAGTTTTACCCAATAACACACGCACACACACACACACACACACACACACACACACACACACACACACACACAAACACCATCACTGGCTCCACATCATAAACATGCAAGGCTGCTAAACAAGGGAATCTATCACAGTACCACCAGAGGACATGACAACTTGACAACAGCCACCATAACACAGATAGAAAATAATCAATACACAACAGGCGCTGTGTATGACAAATGAGTTGCCATGAACATCTCTGGCAGTTTATATAAATCACTGGCTGTTACATCGAGTCCTCACTTTCTCCAGATTAGCCAACGAGCGCACTGCTAACACAGACAGGAGTAAATATGACAGCACAGGCTGATAGCGTGACACTGTACAAAGACAGAGAGAGGCCCGAGAGAAACACGGGTTGACTTGAGTGAAAGACTCATACGTGTTTGTGTCGTACGTGTTTGTGTCGACATTCTGTTCAGGGTCATGATGAGTATGTGTGTGTGTGTGTGTGTGTGTGTGGGAGGGGGGGTTATATGTGAGTGGATGGGTATGTGAGTGTGTGTGTGAGTGTGTGAATGACAGAGAGAAAAAGAGTTCACATGTGTGAAAAAAAGCCATTCACACACCAATCAGGCAAACACCCGTCATTCAACAAACGTACAATCACTCGGCTACATCTAGTTGTTATTTAAACAGATCATCCTTTACCTATCTGTAACCGCACAAATACAACCACCAATACCACCATGCCTTGAGAGAAGGGCTGGAAAAAGCAAGCTCCAAATGGCTGACAGAGGCAGAGGCAGAGACAGATACACAAGGCTCTGCTACAGCTCTGGGAACAGTTTTGGGACGGAAGGTCCGGAAGGTCCATCACTGAGCAGACAGCACTTGTTATTTGTAAGGCAGAGCACTTTAAGCCCCGCTGTGAGCACAAGTGAGATGTTTAGCCCTGCGTGACCTGCTTGGCCTGAGTCTTCAGACCCGTGAAGTAATGGTTCAGCGCCCCTCACCGCTGAGGTAAACTGCTTTCACAGAGCCTTAAGGAAAGTGCTAATCTCGGATGTGGAGCTATTGATTGCAAATCATCTGGTCCTCTGTTGAATCATTTCATTGTAAACCTCAGATGCCCCCGAGAGCAAGCCAAAGGATGAGGAAAGCCCTGTTTTAGGTAACATGTGGAGACTATCACCCTCAGTACTATTCAAACATTTAACAACGCACACGTACAGAGAGAGAGTGACAGAGAGAGAGCGAGGGCAAAAGAGAGAGAGAAAGAGAGGGCGGGGAGGGAGGGAGAGAGTTTAGTCTAGTTGAGTACATAAGATATGCACTGCATTTATCACATGGCGTAACACGAAGAGAGAACACACAGACACACACTCACGTTAACTCCAAACTATGGCAGGAAGAGCGGCAAACACTGTGACAGTCAAGACAGTTTTACTCACACACAAAAACCACACACACACACACACACACACCTGAACCAAAGAGAAAAATAACATTGAACACACAAACAAGCATTGGACCTTAACTAACACCAAAACAGGTGTAGAGTTCCCTGTCACGTTTTAGAGAACAAACAAACAAACAAACAAACAAACATTTGTGAGGGTGTTTCCTCCAGCTCCACCCGCGTGACTCACAAACATCCTGGCATCAGACTCTCTTCCCCGTGTGCCATTCACACAAAACTTCACATGGAACTCCATTCTCCACTCTCTCTCGTTCTCTCTCCACAGGAAGCTATTCACACATGCAATTAGAAACTGTGTCATGAGAAACATGACGTTTGCTGTAAATCCCACTCAGAATGAGCATCACCCATCAATCAGAGGTATCACAGCTTCAAAGCGCAACACAACGCAACACAACGCAACGCAACGCAACGCAACGCAACGCAACGCAACGCAACACAACACAACACAACGCAACACAACAAAACTAAACAAAACAAAACAAAACAACACTGCACAGCACAGCACTACTTTCCGCATGTTACACTCGTACTCACTTTAAAAGTCAGGGAATAAGGTGAGCATGTATAAAGTGGCTGACAGAAATTGAGCACCAAAGCATGCTCCACCAGGTTGTATGTCCAAGCATTAAGTGTGTTTAGCAAGCTCTCTGCATGTCAGCAGGAGAGGGAGAGAGGGAGGGTGTGTGTGTGAGAGAGAGAGAGAGAGAGAGAGAGAGAGAGAGAGAGAGAGAGAGAGAGAGTTGGATGGAGGGAGGGTTGGGAGGAAATCTGTTCTGGTACAGCTCCCCTTATTTGGACATGAGGCACTATTCCTTCAGATTCAGAAACAGGAGATGGGAGAGACCACCAGTGCAACCCCAAACACACACACACACACACACACACACACACACACACAGACACGTTTCAGGATATACTTATTTCCATACGAACACTATGGAAGCCCTGATGAGAAGTAGTATTTGTGTCAGCCCCTGCAGCCTTGCCCTGAAAGCATGTATGATTGGTCATAATCACCTCACTGCTGTTGTGACCCAGAGCTGTGCGCCTGTGTAGGAGTGAACTGTAGTTTGTGTTCCCATGGCAACGCCTTAAGTGGAGACTTAAAGTTTTAATTTGCCAATTTGCCATCCAAAACCAGAACAAACTTTGGAAACAGCCACCAGCCACTGGAGACACCAGCCCCACCACAGGCACGAGGCAACACTATGGAATTAGCTTGAATTAAGTGTCGTACAAGATACAGCATTAACACACACACACATACACAGGCACGAGCAGGCATGAACATCAGTTATAAGTCCTGACAGTCCAAGTGTGTGTGTGTGTGTGTGTGTGTGCATGCATGTGTACGTGTGTGCCCGTGCAGTCATTGGTTGTATATTGGAAGAGAAGAGTGCCACCTGTTGCTTGTAATCACTACTCGACACTGAAAGAGGGGAAGAAGACAACAATCACACTCTTCCTTCAACCTCACTCTGAAGGTGACTTACAGTACTCAGGTCCCGGTTGTATAAGACACTTAAACAGTCCAGGTGACTTACAGTACTCAGGTCCCGCTTGTTTAAGACACTTAAACAGTCCAGCACATAAACATGCAGTGTGATTTCAACAGCTTTTGCTGTAGCTTTTGTGATATCTCCCTCTGGTGGATATATACCAGCAGCACTTAATAAGAAAAGTGGAAAAACATAAAACATAGACAACACAATTCAATTCAGTAAATGTAAGACAGCCTAATTTTACATGTCAGAGACTGAAAGATATTGGATATTAGAACTTTACTACAGTGCCCTGTTTTTCCACTACCAAACAGTACCAATATTCCCCACTAGGAGGCAGTTTAAACCAGGACTCAAGAAGTGTAACGTGTGCAATGCATAGGATGGAGGATTAATTAACACTTCACCCAAACCAGACCCACATATCTACCCACACAGAGACTTAGAGAAACATTCATGGGTGTATGTGCACCAAGAGTCCCACACATGGGTTCAACTCTTACAAAGACTTAGAGATGGACAGACAGACAGACAGACAGACAGACAGACAGACAGCAACATGCACACACACACACACACACACACACACACACACACACACACACAACTAATTGTATCACATCTAACAAAAATATTTTTTTGTATAAAAAAAGTGCTATTGTTGAAGTTACCCCCCCCCCCCCCCCCTCTTATTCTCATTGGGGATAAATCCAGCCTTTGGAATGTAAAGGCGATCTCTGAGGGATTAGCAGCCTGGCCTAGAAAGGTCACGGCCCTACACGGACCCAAATGAAGAAATCCCCAAACTTCAGAAAACACTTAGAAAAACAACTGTGTGGAACCAACCGTGTGAGCCTACATGCCACACACACACACACACTTTCTGTGCTTGCTGTGGGCACACAGATGGCTCTGCACCACTCCGCTGGTTTCCAAGTGTACACGTCCACCGTCCACTTCTGTCCGCATGTGAGTGGACACACGTACAGTAGAGCACGCCTTCCCTCCGGGCCTATTAGGTGTGTTTGCACATGGAAGAGGCCTGCTTTGCCTCCAAGTAGTCCAGCTCTCCTCAGCCTTCTCTCACCTCCAAGTCCCCACCCCAGTCCCCCCACCCCCCCGTCTCTCCATTCTCCACTACGGAGCCAAAACAGCAGAGCTCAGACAGATGTGGTACGATTGGAGCTAATCACTTTGCCATAAGTCAACCCTCCCCCCCCCCCCCCAAAACACATACACACACAAACACACCAGCTTCCTCCTCACACCTGTGACAGGAAGTGAAGGTGCTCGGCAGCAGTCCATCAACTTCCTTCTCACTTCCTGCCATCTGCAAAATCAGAGCGTCACACCACACAGTGGGACAAAAACACATCCAGCTCGACTCACGTCAGGAGAGAGTGGACATGCGCTCACATACCTGTGTTTCACATGTCCAAAGAAACGTCTGCGGCTTCCTCTGAGAGTCCTTACTGAGGGGAAGACATTCGGGGTTGAAGCCTCACATGTCCACGTGTGTCTCAGCACACCCTACAGATGTGAAGCTTCACTCGTTACTCAGTTGTGTAACATCTGGCGCATGGGTGGAGGCCCACTGAACAAGCTTTGATAGTCAGACTCAGGAGAAAGGAGACAGAAGTCCGACCCGCAGACACACACACACACTGCTAGTCAACGCCGCAGTGGGTGATTTGGTCCCTTTCCCCCCTAGAGGTCAAATGAAGCACACCTGTCCTTGAATGACTTGTTTTCACCAGAAACGAGGCCTGTTTCTTGGGCCATCTCAAGTATAGCCAAAATAAACGCGCCAGACAAATAGTGGCGACATAGACACACTGCTGAGAAAGCTTGTGGTGTCTGTATGTGTGTGTCTGTATTTGGGTCACTTATGGGTAGGTGTGTCTGCATGCTTTGTGTGTGTGTACATAGGTATGCGTGTGTGTGTGTGTGCGACTGCAGTTGCGCATGTGCGGGCGTGTCTGTGTGTAGAAACTTTGACCTTGGTGTGTCACAACCAAGTGTCTTGTTAACATCAGCTTCCTCTATAGACAGACACACAAAGTTTACCCTCCCTCTGTCTGTCTCTTTCAGTCTCACTTAATCTCTCTCTCTCTCTCTCTCTCTCTCTGTCTCTCTCTCTCTTTTGCTGTCGTTCCTCTGTCTGTGTATTAGGACTGAAGGTCTGCCAAGTCCGCCAAGGACTTTATTCAGAGTAAGTTCCGACCCTGAGAAGCCTCTTTAAAAACAGAAAAAGACAAAGAAGGCAGAGACCAAGCATGTGTGTACTATAACATGTGTGTACTGTAGCTATGTGTGTGTGTGTGTGTGTATCTGTGCATGTAAGAGAGTAAAATAAATTATTACATTATTTGAATCATCATAACTCCATCAATCTCAGTCATTGATAGCCTTATCTCTGCTCCTCGCCGTTCGTATGTCCTTGTACTTAACGTAAAGGCAGTTTGCTAAAACAGCTTAACAGTGTATAACAGGCAGAAAGATAAGTTGCTGTGGCTGCATATTCAGGCAAATAAAAGTTTTTATATTTGTTTGTTTCAACCGTTTCAGAAACAAGAATGTCATGATTAGTATTTCACTGAAACCCCTTTAACCTGAAACCCAGATAAAGGCACAGGGTAGCCAAAATGTTGGTTAAATATATATATATATATATATATATATATATATTTACATATCTTTGCATAGGACCCTGAGTGTGTAGTCACTCTCTAGGTTATTTCCCTGTACACCACACCACGGCTGTCTTCCCTAATTAGCTTCATATCAACATTTCCCTACACAAAAATGAATGATGTCAGTAAGTCTTACTGAATCCAAGGAAACAGGATTGAGTGGGAGCGAAAGAGAGAGGGTGAGAGTAAGAGATGGGACAGTGTGAGTGTGAAAGAGACAGGGAGTATATTGGATTTATGGAGAGAGGAAATGTAGACTCTGTCTCCCTCTCTTTCCCTCCCTCTCCCTCTCTTTCCCTCCATCTCTCTCTCCCTCCCTCTCTCTCTCTCCAGATGAAGAGAGCTGTGTTTATCTTCCCGAAGCCTCCCGGCCGCACTGGCTGTAAATCGGGCTGATGCAATGGCAGGCTGCTGCTGTCTGCCGGCTCTGCCAGGGCTGCCAAGGCTTCTCAGCCAATCCACACGCTAACCACCACACCACACATGACTGACAGGCCGAGCTGCTTGTCTTTTTTACTGCGGTGCGGTGTGTGACACTGTCCCAGATCCACACCTTCCCCTCATTACTTTACTTTCTCTCGAGCCACTAAATAAACCCCCAGTCCCCACTGATGATCATGTAACTTTCCCTGGAAGTGCGTGTGTGCGTGTGTGCGTGTGTGCGTGTGTGCGTGTGTGCGTGTGTGTGTGTGAGTGAGTCAGTGTGTGTGTGTGTGTGTGTATTTGCGTCCGAGTGAGTGAGTGTAAATGTGTGTGTGAGTGAGTGAGCGTGTATGGCAGCGAAACAGCACGAGTGTGCATATTTTGGCAGACCCTGCCTGTCTGCAATAATATATACAAGACACCTGAGACCCCAAAAACCCCCACAGATAAAGATTGGTGGATGTGTGTGTCACATGTCCCTGCATACCCCCGTACCCCCCCCTCCCAAACACACCACAGCATCACAAAGAGCCTCAGTGCAAGCCCATAACATACACGCATGAGTGCTGCTGCCACTGGTGTGTGTCTGTGTGTGTGTGCATGTGTGTGCATGAAAAGGCATATGTGTCGAAATGTGTCTGTATGTGTGTGTACGCACATGTGTCTATGTGCGTGTGTGTATTTGTGTTGAGTCTGTGTGCCTGTGTGTGTGTGTGTGTGTGTGTGTGTGTGTGTGTGTGTATGTGTGTGCAAACGCATGTGTGAGTGTGCATACATGTGTGTGTGCGTATGTGTGTGTGTGTGTAGACACGCGTGCTCCCATGTCTCTGTGGTAACCCACATGTTATAATAGCAGGTCAGGCAGTGTTTGTACAGGCACACTGATTATTCACTTTTTCAATGGGCCCTTTATTGCACAGGCCAGCCGTCTGCCTGCCTGCCAGACAAACTCTATTCTCTCTCTGCAGAGACCAATCACACGCCAGAGCTCGCTGCAGCGGCAGAAGGCAATACCACCCACCACAGAATGAGGGGGGGGGGGGGGTTGGGACTGGCCAGAGGTCAGTGCTTGAAGCCAAAAACGTCTATGTGCTCCCCTATAATACAGTAAATTGAGGTCAACTCCTTCAAGGAAGCTTAAGCATGTATGACTGACTTGGGATCAGATTTCTTTATCCAAACCGATATCTGAGCCACGGCACTGAATATTTCAAAACTGCTCTGGGACCAACAGTGATGGGCTAACTCACACTTTTGTATATAGTGTGCAATGTGTCATAATACATAGGCTAGGGCGTATTGGGTATGATTACTTGTGTGTGATATTGAAAGGTTTGGCTGCTGTGGGAAGTCCCCAGCCAATAGCACCTTTATTTTTTTGTTTGTTTATTTTAACCGTTTCAGAAACAAGAATGTGCCAAGATTAGGGTTTCACTGAAACCCCTTTAACCTGACACCCAGATGAAGGCACAGCGTTGCCAAAATGTTGGTGAATATATATATAATATATTTGCAAAGGACCCTGAGTGTGTAGTCACTCTCTAGGTTATTTCCCTGTACACCACGGCTGTCTACCTGGGTAACATTAACATTTCACCCCGCAAAAATGAATGATGTCAGTAAATTTGACTGAATACATAGGCTAGGTTGCCAATAGCGCACGTAATATAACATCTCCTGTGTATAACAAAACGAAAAGAGATATAGTTATGGGAGCACATACTGTACTGTAGTGTAGCTTGTGCAGTTTTAAGGTCCCTGCTCTGCCTTGAGTATTTATTTACAGTTGGAGTCCTCCATGGACTCAAGACCCGAGCTGCTCCACCAAGAGCCAGCAAGAGCTGCACTGTAACTCATCCTCTCATAAATGACTGTGGAAAGCCTGATTCATACAATTCAACAATTACTTTTTCTGTGTGTGTGTGTGTGTGAGTGTATGTGTGTGTGTGTGTGTGTGTGTCTGTTTGTGTGTGTGTGTCTCTGTGTGTGTGTGTGTGTGTGTGTGTCTGTGTGTGTGTGTGTGTGTGTGTGTGTCTGTGTGTGTGTGTGTGTGTGTCTCTGTGTGTGTGTGTGTGTGTGTGTGTGTGTGTGTGTGTGTGTGTGTGTGTGTGTGTGTGTGTGTGTGGATGAGACAGAGAGGGTGAGTGAGAGAAAGAGAGAGAAGGAGAAGGAGAGAGAGAGAGAAAGGGGATGAGAGGGACAAAGAGCGATCCATGCAATACAAGGACTGATACTTTGGATCGTTCCTCTGTTTACACAGACACTCAAGGACACACGTATGATCTCATATGAACTCTCACACACATGAACACACACTGACACATTCAGTAAACATTTTCGGACCTAAAAAAACCCTATTTTTTGGTCTCAAAAAGAAGCAGTTCTCCTTACTAGCATGTAGAGATCAGAGGAGGGTACAGTAACCCAGGAATGTGGTGGCTCTGGACTGAATGTTGGGGTGGAAATTAAACGTATTAATTAGCCATGACGAGGACGCGAACCTGTAAAAAAAGCCCCAAAATGAACTCCCTCTGCTGTGGTATTCACCTTGTGAGTTCATTTAAGTTCAAACAAGTGAGATCAGGTCATACATAACAGCCTGGACAGCTTAAAGGCCTAAGACATGCTAATTAGTTGGTTCAAACATTCTGTTTGCTGTATGGGCAAAATGTAGCTATACTGTGAACCATCGATCTAGTGTAGCTGTTTGGCTCCTGATGTGACGCTTGTCAGAGTATTATAAAGGCCTTTATTAACTCATTTCTCAACACCAGGTCATTCGCTGTGATTACTGGGGTGTTCTATCCGTCAATAAGCAGCCAATGAGACTGTATTGTGGAGAGCCGTTTGTCTATGTGTGGCTAAACATAAGGCAAATGACGGTGAACCAAGCCAAATGGATAGAGAGAAAAAAGGTTCAGAGGCACTTAGATATTCAAGCTCAGCAACAAATGAAATTACACACCTCCTTCCTGTGCTTCTACTGCTAGGTCCGAGCTGCTCTGTTTGTTTTCAATTTAGAGCCAGGACTGTCGACGTACACTAGATTCATTTTATTTAAGGACCGCGAGGAGCAATTCACTAGATTTGACAGAAGTGTATTGGATTAGAATCATGCATCTTTAAAAGACAGTGGATCTTTGTTGGTCTTTGAGGGCTTATTGGCCAGTTTGAGACCATCCTGACTAGGTATGGGCAAACTAACTGGCTCTGTCAAATCCAGTGGCTACAGTGATTCATCAGTGAGACTTTCTTTGTGCACACAGTATAATATTACCAGCTGGAAAGCCCACAGGGATTCCATATGAGGCAGAAGTGAATGTGTGTGTATGTGTGTGTGTGTGTGTGTGTGTGTGTGTGTGTGTGTGTGTGTGTGTGTGTGTGTGTGTGTGTGTGTGTGTGTGTGTGTGTGTGTGTGTGTGTGTGAGTGTGCACATGTTGGATATTTAAGCGTGTTCCCGGGCAGACAGAGGATCCTTTCACGATTTTCCAGTGTTTATACATGCAGACACACCTATGCACACACACACATGCACACACACACACACACGCACACACGCACATACGCACACACACACACACACACACACACACACACACACACACACGCACGCACACACACACACACACACACACACACACACACACACACACACACATACACACAAATGCAAACTCATGCCTTTAAACACAGATCTGTGCACAAATCAGCAGCATTTAGGGTTTCAGGGTTCCCTCCCTAAATAACAGTCTAGATATGCACCATAAATAAACAGTGAAGCTCACCTCCATTAAAAGGACCCCAGGCCCAGAGACCGCCATGCTTTCCTGCAGACGTACAAACAGCCTGTTGCCAGTGTGCCGACTATGCCACCTCATGACAGTACGAGTAAGGTCTTCCCGGTCCTGTGCCCACCGGGCACACTTTAGAATGGCGTCCCATGCCCGCTCGCCGATTCCTCCGCTGGGCAGAGTGCGTACGATCGCTCTGGTTCCGGTCCAGACGGACTTGCATACCTGCTGGTTGTTCCTGTAGAACCTGCGGACCAGCAGGGTGGACCGCTCCTTCTTGCAGCGCGCCAACTCTCCCTCTGACACCCACTCCCCACTGGCTGTGCCAGTCCCCAGGCATCCTCCGTCCACGCAGGTGGCACCGGGAAAGAGGGCACTGGCCGAGAGACGCAGGCCTTTCAGTTTCTTAGCGCTGTCACCCTGGGCACCGCTGTCCCCATGCTGGTGCCTACTGGTGCTGCTGGCATACATACCCTGAGAGGTGGGCATCTCACCTAATGACTGTGGGCTTGCCACACAGTCAAACACCCCCACACCCGCGTCACAGTCTCCAAACACTGTCTCGTGGCTCACCCACCTATTATTAGCAGATGGAGAGCCCGGTTCAGAGAGGCTCCTCAGACAGCTGACGGACACAGTGTTGGTCCAGTGCTCTGGCTCAGGCTCGGGACACGACTCGACCCGCAGGTACCGGTCTGGGCTCCCGCTGAGCTCCGGGGGTCCGGGTCTCGGCCACAGCATCTCTGCGCTCCTCCTCTCGGCCTCGTTGGTGTTTGTGTCCGTGTCCATATCAGTGTGCACGTGTGCGCTCATGCGTGGGGTGTGTGTGCACGCATGCCTTTAGGATCTGTAGCGGGACTTCCCCTCTCTCCCTCTCTCCCTCTCTCTCTCTCCTTCTTCAGTGATGTGTGTGTGTATGTGTGTGTGAGGTGGGGGGGGGGAGGCAAACAGAAGCACTAATCCACCTCTTTTGTGCCCCTCTTGATCCTTTGCTAGGGCTGCAGAATTCCAGGGAAAGCCCCTAAACCACTCCAGACAGACGGGATCAATGAATGGGAATACTGTACAGCAGTGGCAACCGGTGACAGAGTGAAGGGGAGAAAGAAGAAGCGAAGAGAGAGAAAGAAGAGATGTGCAAGGGGAATGTGTGTCGGTCTAACACGGGGATGCTTGGGGGCGCGCGGGGGTGGGGGGGTGGGGTGTCTTTGCTGTTCTGAGGTCCAAAGTGTGTCAGTGTAACATGGGGATGCTTAGGGGGGTTGCCCTTGCTGTGCTTTTAAGTGCTGATGTCTGTATCGGTCCAGATGGCTAGAAATATGTCCTTGTTTCTGGCTCCTAGGCTGCTCAGCAGGAGCATGAATTTTGCAAGCAGATGTTTTCCATTGTGTGTCAGCTCCGATCCTCCTGAGGGAAAAAAGTGGACGTGAAAAACAAAACAATTATGGCAACATTATGATTGCATTGCTACATGCAATAATCAACTAATTTCTCTGGCACCATCCCACACTGTGATCTGATCTGATCTATTCCTTATCAACAGTAGCAAATGAACTGGAACTAGATGGTAGCTAACATAAACTGCAAGGGGTTAACCAAGAACAATGTTGTCATTGGTCAACAAGCACCACACCTTCCCTCACAGGAAAGCGATTAGAATGATTGGAGCCAAATGTACAGAGCAGGGTTCCCTATGCTGCACTGCTCCCAAACTCTGACACGCAGGACTTTCCCTACAGCCTGCAGCCAGAGCCCCCCGCTCCACTACAACAGACACACACACGTCCATGTGAAGTAGAGCCCAGAGTATGACTGTCTGCAAACTGAAATCCTCTTAAGAATATGAATCTATGTGTATTCATGATTCATGTCTGGACACACAGCTACCTTTGTCGTTCACTTAGTCCAAAGACACACACACAGACAGACAGACAAACAAGTACACAAAGAATTGAGAACCACAGCAACTAACAAAGGATTTGACCCAGTTCTTTTATAGCTGGAAATCCTATATTAGCAGATCATATTTCCACAGCATGCTTGGTGACAAAAAAAACAGACTTTGCCAACAACATCTAAATGTCAGGTCAGTTCATGTGCATGCAGATTAATCAATCACAGCTCTGATCTCTGTCCTGACAACTCAGAGGCTGTAAAGCAGAATTAAACGAGGCTACATTTTCTAGAAACAAGACTACTTACTATACATTTCTGGAGCTTGAACACAGACATTTAGATGCAGAGTGGCGCTGATAGAGAAAGATTTATACATGCAGACAAGTACAGTATTTTTCTTTTTTTTTCTTTATGAGGAAAGCCACATGCAAATGCAAGACCTCTCTCACCTTGCTGTTGTTGCTGTGTCCTTCTGTCCACATCTTTAGTTAATGGGAATTTTGGGAAGGGAAAGCAGTATCCCACGTCTGTACCGTCCAGCGCTCCTCACTGGACTCTGGAGGAGAGGGAACTGAGAGAAGGAGGGAGAGAGGGAGGGAGAGGGAGGGAGGGAGGGAGAGAGGGAGGGGGGGGGGCAGGAGTGGGAAAAGGGAAGCACAAAGCTGATCTCAGAGGGCTGGGCTGCTTTTATCACGCCTGGCAGAACAAAGTCAAACCCTCAACATTAACAGGAACTTCTCTAACTGTTCAGTGGTCTCTTCCAGCCAAACAAATCTTAAACAACTCCCTTGCCTTTATCTCAAGGACTTCATACCCATGGGAAAAAAAAGAGTTTCTGTATGGTATAGAACAAGACTGGAGCACAGCAGTGACTGGTTGCAGCACAGCCCCAGTGAGCATTAGGGACTGAGCCTGTCTGTTTCCATTCATCGGCACTGAATACACGCACTCCCCTGCACATCTGCAGATCACACACACACACACACACACACACACACACACACACACACACACACACACACACGCGGCAGAGATTCATCAGCTCAATGACTCTGGGCATGAGCACCTCTCCACTCGCTCGGCTCTTCACAAACATACACTCCCTTCTACTGGTGGGACTGGGGGGGGGGGGGGGGGGGGGGGCTGAAGCAGATGATCATTTCCATGACAGAAATGAGAAAGAGAATAAGAGAGAAAGAGGAACACAAATGCAAAACAAAAAGAAAGAAATATAAAGAGAGGGAGAGACAGAGAGGACAGAGAGAGAGACAGAGAGACAGAGAGAAGAGAGAGAGATTGAGAGAGAGAGAGAGAGAGAAACAGAGACAGATGGAAGAGAGAGAGAGAGAGAGAGAGAGAGAGAGAGAGAGAGAGAGAGACAAAGAGAAGAGAGAGAGAGAGGTAAATCTCATAATACAAGTGTACTTTGCCCTGTCAGGTACGTGTCAATGAACTTCCCCAAACATCCTGTGGATGACTGATCACCCTATGATACTTTCACCTCTGTTTGAAACTTCATAGTCATGTCAAGACATCCAGGAAAAGGTCTAATTTCGTCTGTCCGTCAAACAGTGTTTGCAGCTGACACATCTTACCCCCGACTGTTTACAGTATTGACACTGCAAGGCTGTCTGTAGCAGGGTAAAAGCTCTAGGAATAGCCCATTGTATGGTAAACATGCAGTTAAAACAGGCAAAAACTGAGAAAAACCCTAGTCATTCTATCTGGATTATATCACTGAACTTTCCATCCAACAGGTTTTATTGACATTCAGAGTCTTTAAAGAGGGGTGAAAAGGTTGCGTGGGACTCCTCCATGCATATATTTTTTAAACACTGAGAAATTATTTGGTGGAAAAAAAGAGAGAGAGAAAACCTCACTGGCATGTATGGGCAAACACCACTCATATTTCATTTCGGTGCATGTCACCAGCCAGGACCCTGTTCTCTGGAAAGGGGGAGTGGGATGAATAACTGAATTCTCTCCACAGTCATCAATATGCCTTTACATTTCAAAAGGAACAATACAAGTCTCTGTTCACCTCAGTATGTGCGTGGTCTCCTTGTGCCCCCACAGATGCCTACCTCTAGCACCGGAGGCCATGACTCATGGGACTGGCATATTAATTGGATACAAAAAATTGGGGTGTCTTTTGTCTCTGAGGCCCCCAAAACCTGATGCGGCGATGAGTCAGAGGAAAAGATCTTCGGATGAGAAGAATGGATGAAAGGAAATTAAAAACATGGGATGGATAGATGGATGGATAAAGCATAGACTGCAAAAAAAGGGGGCTACCCCCCTTTTCTCTCTCTTTCAGAGTCTGTGAACGCCATGCTGTGAACTTGGGTGACTCACCGTCTCCCCCAGAAAACCCCTCCCCCCCAAAACACGGGCTTATTATTACATTGCCCTAAAGTTTCACCCTCCCTCAGTACTTCATAAAACCCATTTATGAATGCAGGAGAGAGACGTACAGTGGTACCCCACGCTCATTCCTCTGCTCTCTCACACAGAGAGCCAGAACTTATATTATTATCTTACTCTTCACTCCATCAATGAATGCTTTATCCCCTCTTTCCCTCTTTTTCTCACTTTCACTCTATCTTACTCACTTTCACCTTCTCCCAAATCCATCCAAGGCGAAGGTTGAGCAGCTCTCTCTCTCTCTCTCACTGGCGTCTGCTGCCCTGCCCACTAATCAGTTCCATATGCTTCTTCTGCTTCAGTAACACTGTTGTGCTCCGTGCCCACTTTCCTACCAGAGCCGTCCCACTTCTGGGGATTCCTTCAGTTTCTCATGAAAAGCAGCGCCTGCAAAGTGGGCCCCTGTCACCGGCTATGACTTCTCAAAGCACACATTAACCTGGCCTAGAGATTGCATCCAGCAAGAAAGAGAGACAGGGACCAGAGATTAAACTGGCCTAGAGATTGCATCCAGCAAGAAAGAGAGACAGGGACCAGAGATTAAACTGGCCTAGAGATTGCATCCAGCAAGAAAGAGAGACAGGGACCAGAGATTAAACTGGCCTAGAGATTGCATCCAGCAAGAAAGAGAGAGGGACCAGAGATTAAACTGGCCTAGAGATTGCATCCAGCAAGAAAGAGAGAGGGACCAGAGGGGGGAGTAAAAAAGGGGTGTGTGACAGAGAGGTGAGAGGAAAGTGCTTTGAAATTGCAGGACAAGTTAAACAGAAATAAAACAAACAGAGGAATTACTATATCATTTTGATATACCACAATAGCAAATGCTATGCTTTGAAATATTTGTAGGTTTTATTGTCCATCTTTATTTCAAATAACGGAGCACTGGATCTTGGCAGGTTTTTTTTTCTAGAAGACGTCATATCAGGCAAATGAAAAGTGGCTATTGGTTTTTTGTATGAAAGTGACTTTTTCGGAGAATATAGCTAATGGTCTAACAGGAATTTCCTTTCAGCTGTATCCTTTCTCTCTTTTAGTTCCAAAACACACACACACACACACACACACACACAAACATGGAAGATCCGGATGTTTGTTGAGTTGAGTCCGACTAATTACACATAAATAGACACATAATCCATATGAAAACACGGAATAAATCAAATATTAAATTAAACTAAATCTACTGAATTCACTTTCGTTCCATTTCTTAAACTACTTAAATCAAAGGACATTATTTCCATCATTAAGAAAAGGAGGCCATAAACGCATCGAAAACACAGCTATGCACTTACAGTTAAATCTATGCACGTGAGGCACAGTGCCGGTTTATGACTTGCTCCAGCGGCACGCCGACTCAGTGGGGACGTCCAATTTCCATTACTGAATGAACTCCCCGGTCAGTGGAGTAATGTGCACAATAGCGCATTGCACGAAGCAGATAAAAGCGCAGTTTACAGCTGGTGTGTCACACCATCGGAATGTGCGCGAGTAGATCCTGTGTCCACGGTCTGGACGAGCGCGACTGATTCCTGTGCGGGTGGCGGCCCAGAGAGTGCACAAGGTGGATTCTTACAGTTCCAGTGTTTTCGGTAGTGGAACAATGGTGCGATTATGTTGGTTCGCTCCGGGGTTAAAAATATAGGCTTAGGGATTATCTAGCCTGGTGTTAAAATGCCATGCATATGAGTTGTTGTGAAAGTTTTTACTGACCTTTTGTGTTTGTAAACATTGCCTCCATGTGGGTTATAAACATACACTAATAGGCCTATAGAGGTCAAATTTGTGTTAATAAATGTTATTACCAACCACAGTCATGAATCAAGTTGAGATGCTTTATTGCAACCATGAATGGCTAAATAATCTCCTATTCGGGCTAATTCGCTTGAGACTGTTGCATGGACTTCAATTCTGCGCTGGCAGTAGCGCTCATGTCCACCACCACATCTCGGAAACGGTGCCCGGTGGAGCCTGCAGGACCGCTGCCAACGCGCGCAGAGCTCGGGCCAGCACACTGTTTTCCTGAAGATGTGTAATGGTTTTCCGACTCCCTTTTCTCTCTTTTCCTCTCCACTCTGGGAGGGAAAACTCTGAAGCCATCCGTTAGGAATGCACGACTTCTCCAACCCACTTGCCTTTATCACTCCAAGCAGTGGGCATGCGGTAAACCGCGGACCTCACTATTAATGTTGGACAATCCAGGATTTCGCACCCTTCTATAAATTATGTGATTTTAGCCCATGTAACCGAATAACTACATAACCCTAGACGCTTTTTACCTTATTATGGACGTTCTGCTCGGGCGTAGGCTAGCCTGGCATACATGTCACAAATTTGGCCCTACAAGTCCCTTAACGCCAACAGGACGCATCCTACGGCCGGAATGGATAGTTATGCATCTACCCCCCCACGAACACACACACAATTAAAAGAAAAAGCATGGCAGAAGTAGGCTTCTTAAATCAAATTGATTTGACTATTAACATGGCATCATGACCATGACATTTCTTGTAGTGCCAGATTGTTAGGCCTATTAAAGTAGGTTTTTTTATGGATTTGATTATCTTCTCTTAAGAGTGGCTTACAACGGTGGATTTATTGATTCCGTTCAGAAATACATGATTTAGGAATACTATTGATCGCAACATGAGCTTTCTGAATAGAAGACACAACACTGTCCTCTCGTGGACTATTTAAGAAGCTAACGCCAAAAATACAGCCTATTTTGTTTGATCATCTCGAGACACCGTAGAACGAACAGGCGAATCACAGGAAGTTAAGCAGCATACCTAGATCGGATGTGTGGTCTGTGATTACGAGGGACTATTTACCAGTGGATTTTGAGTCGTTTGCTTAAGGTATTTATCGATAAGTATATAATAATACATTGAGTCTCCGTAAAATACTTAGTTGTGGCCACAAATCCCAGGGTACCATGGGCTATCTCAATAAGCACACAAAGCTGTCTGCCAACGTGTAATGCATGCAAGACGCATGCAATGCATAACGTTATATAGCAAGCTAGCTGTCACCTTAGCTAAATGAACGTAACCTTAGCTAACTAAAGTAAACCTTAGACTTTAAACTGTTGCTCAGCCGGTTCTTGTACTTTGCTTTAGAGATTGCTAATAAGAAAGCCTGATGTTGTAGTTTCCATGCTACACAGTCTGGCTCTCAGTGAAGTGAGCTGGCTGGCTAGTTAGCCAAGTTAGCCAATGAAGGTCAATTAACTGTTTGGTGGAGAGAATTTGTGGTAGTTCACCAATTAGATAGGTCGTTTTAGAGATTATCATATTTAGAAAGTAAGTGTGAAACGGGTCGTTGTAAGGTTACAAATAGAGCGTCAAAGTTCCAAGCACGATAAGCAGTAGTGTATTGCCTCATGCAAAGTCAGCCCATGTAACGGTAGCTGTTACAAGATGCAGACTAGCACTGGAAGACACTATACCTTGACTTGCTACCTCTGCTTGGAAGAAAACACCACTTCACTTATGATGGTAGCATCATACAAACACTTAGCTATCTTTGAACAGGGAATTACGGAGAAATTATTCAATTGATATTAATGGACAGAAGCAGTAAAGATTTTCATCCGATCATGAATGCCAGGTAAATTGTTTCATAATCAGAACTAAAGTAAAGTAATGGATGAAAGGAAAAATACAGAACATAATTGTGAAGGTAAGAAACTTTTAAAACGCCATGCATCAAATTAAATGACACTGTACATACAGGGTATTATTTAAACAACCCTTAAATTAGTAAGGCTGTATAGGTCTTACTTAAAAAAAATGGCTTTTACTAGTATGTAAAATACTTAAACATATAGCAAGTGTTTTCTCCTAGATCAGGGGTCTTCAACCTTTTTCAGCCCAAGGACCCCTTGGCTGAGAGAGAGACTGAGCAGGGACCCCCACCCCTGCCGCCCCAAATTTGGGCCTGATATTCATATAATTTATTTGGAACTAAGTGTCAGTCACACACACACACTCCCCTACACATGTTTGAACAGAATTACAAATCATCTGTGACACACAACTCGTTTCAATTTATTTTGTTTATTATTGACATTTTTTCTCCCTTACAGTTAGCCATCACTCTGTATTCAATTAGGGAGGGACAAAGAATTGAGTAGCTTGAGAAGCTTAAATATGGATGAAATATCTCATACCTAGTGAGAGATCTGACGTTTGGGAATTCTTCATTCATGTCTTTGGCAACAACATTCTCCCTACGAAGCATGCAGTGCGTCATACATGGCTCTTGCACCGTCTGTGCACATCGCGACAGATTTTGGCCAGGGTATATCATGTTCACGGAAAAAATTGTCGATCACTTTGAAAATCTCTGAACTTTTTTTACCTCCAGGCAGCTGCTTACAGAATAGAAATTCCTCCTGCATCTCATTTTGGTCGACAAATCACCAAAAAGCTAAAAGCTGAGCGTCGTTTGACACATCGGTGGATTCATCTAGTTGTAGCCTAGTGCAAAACTGCCTTCGGGAGTTTTTCGACTAGTAGTGCCCTCACATCAGCTGCCAATTCATCAATAGGGCGGGCATTGGGATGCTTTTCAGTTTTTTTACGTACTCATCCTTCCCAAACATTGTTTTGCATCACTAGCTGTTGGCAATATTAAACTTTCCGCAATTATGTATGGCTGTTTGGTCTGAGCGACACATAATGCAACTTGATAAGAGGCTTTTAAAGCTAGCTCGCACACTTTGGCTGATTGTCTCATCAAGGTCTGCTGGCCCTCAAAAGATTTTAAAAGGGAAATATTAAATGGTTTTTTTTCTTTCAAGTGAGCATGGGTTGTCTTTGAGTGTCGTTGCAGCTTTGATGGTTTCATAGTTTCGTTTGATAGCACGGAAGAGCAAACCACGCACACTGCTAATTCTTCACCATCGGTCTCTTTGTAGGTGAAAGCAAACTTCATATAGTTCTCTGAATATTTACGTGTCTTCTCCCGTTTACGCTTTTGGCTGTTCATGGAAGGGGTGTTGGCATCTTCTGAAGGTAGATCATCTGAACCGCCATCAGTGGTGTCTGACGAGGAGCTTTTGTTCCGAGAAATTACAAAACGATCAATTATTTCAAATTGTATGGTTATGGCATGTAACATCTTTTGGCACCAGATAGCTAAATGTAGCTAAAAGTGCATACCGGTATGTTGCCATTATGATCAAATGATCGCGTGAAGACTCATGGGTAGCCTATGTATTATTTTTAGGGCTGTCAGCGTTAACGCTAATTATTATTATTTTTTTTTTTTAATGCCTTTATTTCGATAGGACATAAAGTTATGACAGGAAGCGAGGCGGAGAAGAGGTGGGGAGATGATTGGGAATTACATCAGGCCAGACTTGGCCTACCATTTTATGGGAGCGATGAGGGACAGGTGGGGCTTGAATAGCCCCCCTTGTTCAAAGTGGGGAATGACAGAAAAAGTTTGAGAACCACTGCGGTAGTTGAAGATGGAGAGAGCTGAGGGATTGTCGGGCGGAAAGTCTCTGTTTAAGAGCCAAAATGACGGAACAATCGACAAAACTAAAGTTCTATGTAGCATTTGTCAAGCTGAATTTAGCTATCACAGAAGCAGCTCGTCTCGAAGTTATCACCTTAATGCAAAGCACCTGACAGAAAGCAGTCCCAGGTTAGATGATCGCCAACCCACACTCCATGACTTCTCTAGGAAAATAACTAGACCAGTCCGTGAAAAGATTGCCATTTGGGTTGCCGGTGACTGTCGGCCCATCAACATAGTTGAGGACAGTGGGCTGATTGAGGTGATACGAATTGCTTCAGGGGAAATTCTTACGATTTACCGTCAAGGGGCACCATTGTGTTTAAAAAAAAAAATACAATTAAACAACAGTGTACCAAATACACGCTGTATGAAGTGGTTACTCGTTAATTTATAAGATTTAGTCTTAAGAAGAAAAAAAAACGTTTAATCGCGATTAATCACGATTTAATTAATTAAAAAATGTGCGATTAATTAGTTAATTTTTTTTTATCTATTGACAGCCCTAATTATTTTTAAGGAATAGAAAGCAATTTTTACGTTCTGTTTATGTAGTCTTTTGGATGTTTTACATTTTTGGAAGAGGGAAAAAATGCTTCAGATGAAATCATTTGGCGGAGCCCCTGCAGTACCTCCGCGGACCCCCTGGGGGTCGCGGACCCCCGGTTGAAGACCTCTGTCCTAGATAAAACAGTATATTGGTTTTTCGTGATCTGCAGAACAACGTGAAATGAAATTCCAGCGTGTGCTACAAAAATCAAGACATCACGATAAATGCAAGCATCATTTACCTATACAGCACTACTTCCTTTGTATATCAGAAAGTTAACCGTGGGTGTGGAGCCTACCACACCGTATGCTGTAACTTGGTCAAGAAATCAGAACTTGAAATATTATCATTGGAAAATGAATGCTGCTAGTTCAGAGGATAAATAATATCCGCTTTCATGTTCACTGTGCTCTTTGTGGTCTTTTTCCTACAGTGCTGACTCAACAGTAGCGAAGTCACACGCCAAACCTCACCATGTTCCTCACCCTGGCTCTGCTGAGGAAGGGCATCTCGGGCAAGCAGTGGATTGGCAAGTACCGGCGTCCGCGGCCCGTCACCTGGCAGATGAAGCGCAACATGCTGAAGCAGCTGGACCGGGAGGCGGAGAACGAGTACTGGCTCAGTCGGTCCTACATGACCCGGGAGCAGGAGAGAGGCCATGCCACGGAGAGGCGCAAGCAGATGTGGGAAGACATCCGGGAGGTGCGCTTCGTCTCCAGGTTCCCCGAGCACAAGCACCTGGAGGACCACCTGGGCCACCTTAACACCACCAAGACGTGGTCCAGCTAGAGACACTTGTGCTCAGTGATCAAAGACTGCTGGTGGATGGTTTTAGGACCGTATGGGGGGCATCATGGACGCTGGGTTATCTATATCAGATGTATGTGATTGGGGGTGGTGGTTGAAAATAAATGTGTTTCGTTATATTCTTTGTGTTTAATTATATATATAAAAAATACAAATACGTCTTTCAGGCCCTGCGTCCTATGGATGTATTTCTCCCTACGTATTCTATTCAAGTGCCCTGAAAACGGAATTGTCTGATGTGACTTCATGTGTTCCACGTCTAGGTTCGAGTGGTATTCTCAATCTTTTTAGGAGGACATTTCTTCTCTTGGATAGGTCTTTTCTTTGTGAAGTACGATGGAAGGAGAGGGTAACTCATTCTGAAGAGAGAATTTAAGAGGAGACAGTTGGTCTGTGAAAGCAGTATTTGCATTTGCATCTCCTGCCTTTGCTAGATCTACTTTAAACCTTTTCAAAGGATGATCCTATTCCTTTATGTTTTGAAGTGGGCTTTTGAGAAACAAAGTGGCTATTGGTATGGATTCTGCGGCGTTAAGATTGAGATTGGCACTACTGCTACGGATCAGTATTAATATCCCTTCAATAGTTCGCACCCCCAGGTGTTCAAGTGTTTTGACGGCACAGTGCATAGCATAGCTGCCTCCCAAGCAGTTGACCCAGGTTTGATTCCTGACATGGCCAAGTTAAATGAATTGACTCTGATGAGCAACTTCAGTTAATAAATGTATGATGTCACAGAGTTAATGAGTAAACATACAGCCTGCGCTGATTAAGCCGCATCATGGAGGCCTGCCAACGCCCAGGTAATAATAATAATAAAGCTGATTTATGTTTGTATGTAGGCTCTGCCTAGGCAAGTGGCCTACACTGTTGCAAGCATTTATAGCCTACTTATGCCTGGTGTGTCTGCGAAACGCCAGTTGGAAAAAATAAACAAAGCTGGTGTAGACAGCCCTTTAAGTGTGGTAGTAGACAGGCTTTAGTGGTAGTGGTAGGAAAAGTAGTGAAGTAGTAGTAAAAGCAGAACATGCATGGGGTCCACTCAACTCTATCAAGGGGTTCCTGTACAGAGTCATGAAAATCCAAGGGCCTCCATATGTTAACAATTTGTTTCTAACTAACAAATACACAAGACCTTTGACCCAATGGAAAAGGAAGGAAGAGCACGTTGCTTCCATTTTAAAAGGATCTGACATCTTGCAAGAAGTGTAGTGAAGGCTATGGCCACATAGGTTTAATTGGTAAGACAGCACGGGATTCCTTTGGTGTTAGACCAAAGACTGGGACAGGGTCCAACTTGATTCCAAACACCTCACTGAAAGCTTTAAAGATGCGTGTCCAGACGGTGGAGAGACTCTTGCACAGCCGGAACATGTGCTTTCACTCTGCTTGCTGGCTTCTCCACATGGTGGTTAAATATTCGGATAAATCTTTGCCAATCTAGCATTAGTCAAATTAACTCTGTGTACCACTTTCATATGTATTCAGCCATGTTAAGCAGACTTAGATGTGTGTACCATTGGTCATCTGTTAAAACTACTCTGAGACCAGTCCCAGGCCCTTTTCAAATTTTCAATTGAGGGTGGATTTATGTTGCTAATGAGCTCGTAAATCTGAGATATTAGTCTTTTGCGGTCTGAATTAAATTCAAGAATATGGTCGACATGAGATTTTATAGGCTTATTTCCAAAGAAATGAAATATCTCTTGTACAAAGCTCTATCTCCAGTGTCTTTTGCATGGACGAATGCTGATGTCCAGCGTGTTCTTTTGCATGGACTCTTGAGTCACGCCTGGCTCTGTACCTGTTCTTGCTCTCGACCGGAAAGCCATATCCAGCGTATCTTTCGCTTGGACTATGAAGTGATGTATTTTGTTATTTGTTGAGTATTTTTTTGTGCGCGTTTTTGTGGACAGTAGGACTGTAGGAGCAGTGTATATAGCTATATATATTTTAATTTCTTCTTTCTGTAATTTCTAGCATTTCTGAGGGTTAAATTGCCATGGATTTTACTGGTAACGGGTACTTTAGTGTTGGGAGGGGGGCACCTCTGGTATTTAGTATTCCAGTTAGCTCTGGGTAGCAGTGGCTTTGTAACTAAGGGGAGAGTTCTTTACTCCTCTGTCACAGTGAGATCCGTTCTAATATTAATCAATCTGTCAGTGTGAGCCTTTTGAATAATATCCTGTCGGGTTCGCCAGCTCTCTGCTGACCATTGCCCGCGGGGTGGGACTTTTATTGATGCTTTAAATTTGAATGTCATCCTTAAATCTGAGAAGAAAGAGCCACCTTTCTTTAGAGCTGAAAGCACAGATAAATACCCTCTGTGTGAGTGGGAGGGGTAAATGAGGGGGTATCTGGATAAGAGTTGGAACACTGGGAGTGACTGTGTGGATGAGCTGATTGGCAGACTGATTGGCAGACTGATTGGCCGGGTCGGGGATGTAATTAGGATCTGGCTCCGAAAATAATGTCCAGGTGTCTGATTCTGGTGATGTGGCTGCTGTCTTTTGTATCCTCAGGTGACTTTTTGACAATGCTGTGTATTCAGGTATGCCCTTATCTGATTGCTCCTCTACTAAGCCGTACGTCAATGAGCATCCTCTTGATTATAGGGTGAATAAGGCTGCTGAGGTCGCTGAACAGTCCCTGGAGAGTGAAGGAAGGGCAATGCGGCTGCAGACTGAAGACGCTGCTGCCATGTTTACTAGGCAATGTCCTGACAGAGATCTTTCCCTGATGTTTCTAAGTTAGCCTCTGACCGAGAGGACTGCTTGTGCAGTCCAGGCACGTCTAGATGAGTTTTTAAGAAACCGCCAGGTACAGAGTGGCCGTGGATCCTAGCACACGCTTTTGCTGTCACAAGATTGGGGCTTTGGATTGCAATATGTTTCCCGATGAGTTGCCAAATGAGTCTCCCGCCCCTGTTGATATTGTCTGGGTTGGTGACGGAGGTAAACAGACCAGTCGTCTGGGTGTGTGTGACATGGGTATTGATATGTTCGGATTCCGTTTTGAAGTCCAGGGTCCATTGATTGTTGGCATGAATGTTTTAAAGCCTCTTATCAGACAGTCAGGGAGACACTAGTTAGTTTGTTATGTCTTTTGTCCAATGTGGAGAGATGGGAAAAGTGAGTCCATCCCAGATGCAGACTGAGGCTTAAGAGCACAGTCACGCTCCAGCCTGAAACTAAGCATCTTGTGTGCAGTAGGTTACTGCAACTAAACCTTGTATCTCTGTTGGCAGCACGGTTGTTTTGGCCCAGCACCTCCTGCATGTAAAAATTGTTTCCTGCTTGCTTCATTGCTCTGCTTATTCTTATAATAGTAACTTATGAGGACACCGTAATACCCACTAAGCTGTTCTACAAGCAATACTTTGAATGCTGGCTCTTTCCATTTGTATCCGCTATAAATCCTGTATATTTCATGCATATACCTTCTTTTATGTTTCATGGAATCATGTATGTACCATGTACTTATGTGGCATGTATGCTTATATGTTTTATCCTCTGAGACGTGTATGAATCCATCTGCTTGCTCCTGATTCTCTCTTCTTCTTTCCTCCCTTCCTTTCTGCCCTCTCCCTTTTCTATCTCTATCTCTCTACCTGGCTGGCTGGCCCCAAGCAAATGAGTCCCCCCTTTGAGCTGAGGTTTTGCCCAAGATTTATTCCAGTTAAAGGGAAGTCGCCCCAGTTGCCTTAGTGCTTGCTCTAGGGGGTTCAGTCTCTGGGCTCTGTAAAGTGCCTAGAGACTATTTCAATTGTTATTGGCCCGATATACATAACATTGAATTGAGTTAATATGGCAGCTTATCTGCCAGGAGTGATTCTGGCCCTGTGTAGGCAATGGTAACTGTACGCTGCAGAGTCTTGGTCTGGGTACTATACCCATTGACAACTGCCAGGTCTCTTCCCACTGGAAAGGTAAGTTTGTTGATCTGACAAAGGAATACAAGTGTGTCTTTTCTCTGCAACATCTTGACTGTGGTGAATTGGTGAATTCTGCCACAGGATTAGATGGAAAGATGACCGTCCCTTCTGGTTGCCGTACCGCATTGTCCCCAGCTCATTATCATTATCAATCAATCAATCAATCAATTCAATCTTATATAGCGCTTCTCTATATACCTGAAGTCGCTTTACAGAGTCCAGAGTCCAGTAGTCATTCATACACAGTCATACCGGTGGTGGTAAGCTACCTCAGTAGCCACAGCTGCCCTGGGGCAGACTGACAGAAGCGTGGCTGCCAATCAGCGCCAACGGCCCCTCCGACCACCACCAACATTCATTCATATTCATTAGTTGAAGAGTAGAACAGAATCATCAGGAAATCTTGTAGTGAGTATGCTTCTGTATTAGTGTGGAAGAAGAACGGAGACCTGTGGACATGCAGGGTTGGTAAGGCTACTTTTGAAACAAGTTACCCTGTTAAAATTGTAATAAATAATTGAATGTTCTTTACTCCGCCCACTACCCATTTTTTTGTACTATTCTGTCAGAACCCTGTTGAACCCAAAGATGTCTGTCTGGTCACACACACTGAACTCTCAGACTTTGCACCACAGATGAACTTGCAGAAGTCAAGGAATGCTGCAGTCCATCACAGACAGAACGGACAACCACAGTTTCAGTCCACTCTCTCCCTCTCGCCTGCATCTCGCTCTCATGGGTTTATCAGAAACAATTGGAGAAACTGGTGCTTGTAGGAACGAAGCTCTCTCTCTCTCTCTCTCTCTCTCCATCGCTGCCAGGCCTCCGGTTTCACCCAAGCAGCGCCGCTGAAGTCTTCATGGCTGCTGCCTGAGCCACAAGGTCTTGTTGGCTGTCGCCTGAACCGCAAGGTCTGGCTGGACTTGCTGCTAGAGCTTCAACCAAATAAGAAGTGACAGCCTGGTTGTGAGGCGAGCTCAGTCTGGGAAAACAAAAGGTAAATAAACTGGATAATATATTTATCTACTTATATCCAGCATGTATAGCCTTTTTTTCAATACCCTTGCTGAGGTTCATTGTGTCTCCAATTTGCTTTGGACAAAAAAAAAAGAAATTTTTGTGGACAAACTTTCACAGGTTCTGCTCAAACACTCACATTTATCTCTCCCTAGCCACTTTCTCGCTAATCCAACAGTTGTTTCCATGCTTTTCAGATCTGTTCCTTCAGTTAGCAACGGCTTCTGTTTCCCCCGTGGTTAGCTATTCCTCTGCCTCCTTTAGTGATAATGGGTCCTGGCAGTTCTTCTCTGCTTTTTTTTGTGTTGTTGTTTGGATAAAAATATTAAGATTCACTATTCACCAGATGTTAATGAAGAAACATGTGCCAGGTTAGCAGACAGACACTACAGAACAGGCTCTGGCAACACGCTCTCAGGTGCACACAGAGTTGAGACCTGGAACTGAATAGTGCATGCACAGTTTGCACATATACTAAAAAAAGCCCTAATGTTCATTCCTGGTCATCCAGTCCTGAAAACATATTACAATGAAAACAAATATTTTTTTCTACTTGACTAAGTGACTAAAACAAATTCAATCGCACTAACTCACTAACGATTTGATTAAACATAGACTAAAGCAAAGTTCCTGCCCTAGCCTCATCTATGAAACCTTATCGAAGAAACATTGAAACTTTCCTGGGCTCTGATATGAAAACTTACCATAAAACTATTGGACTATCTGTCAAGGACAGTCAAAATATCTGTCAAGGGCAGTCTTTCATTTGAAGATGAAGGTCTGTGGTTAATGTTTCGCAGTCAGTCAGTATTACTGGATTTAGATTTACAGATATGTATTCCAAGAATGCATTGAAAAGCTCTAGTAATATGCACACAATTTATACAGTAAGAAACGGTTGAGAATACAGTAATAATACTGTGGAAACAAAAAATATTGTAGGCCTAAAGCAGAAAAACGTTTGCTGCCATTGGTAATTTCGTTGTATTTTGTTTGTCCGTCTATATCGGTAACCTGCTGCTGTTAATGTGCATCTTGACGCGCTGCATTCTTTTTCATTTTGGTTAACTGTGATTCTACAGTTAGCACTGTATATTATATGGAGACATATATACTTTATATTTGATGTTTAAAATGTCTGTTCGCGAAATAGCGATCTACACATACAATCAACTGATCCAGTCTGTCCCACTTGTCATTGTTCTTCAAATCATTAGTAAACAGCAATAACTTAATTCCTGTCTGTGGCTTTGTCTGATCAACACACACCATTAGGCCTACTTCTGTCACAGCCATAGAATCAGCACACATCTCCACTCCCAAACCTGCAATCGTTTTCAAGCAGACTCAGCACACCCATTTGTAAGGCAAGCTCAGCAGGTGTATTAGATTAACTAAGGACTGGTTAAATGGACCACCTTTATTCAGAAGGCAAATGTGGTTGGCGCTGGTGAATCAGCTGAGCGGCAACTAATGAGCGAGGCATTGGGAAGACTACAGTGGCAGCCTGAACTAACTCTATACACTTTTTTTTTATAAGCGTCATATCTAAGCCCCGTCTTTTAATAAACCAAACAGCAGTACCCCCCCCCCCCCCCTCCATTTCTCTCTACCAAAGTATAACATAGCCTAAGAGATGTTTTCCATTTAATGTATTGGTTGTGCATATTGTGTTTCTGTTTTGTTTGATTAACTGTAATGTATTGTGGATGTAATGCATGTAATACAGTTTTGTACCAGGTTCTGCACTCTGTTGACTTACTGAAGTGATGTCCACATAGGCCCACATTACTTTTCTAGCAGTAATATTACATTGATTCTAGGGTGAGTTTTTCCTTATACCATCATGCTAAAATTGACAGCAAGTCCACATTTTAAAGCTGAAATTTAAAAAAAGAATTATTCCTGTCACCTTTTTTTCCCCACGATGAATTTGCAACCCTGCCTTGCGGTAAAACTGGGGCCATTGGAGCCTTTGGACGGTTGTCATAAATTCCAGTTCCATGATACATCACCAGATGGCGCTGTAGCTTTGATGATAGCGAAAACAGGCCAAAGTTGGGTACCAGTCAGATGCGCTGGTCCGAAGATGCGAGGCAGCTGTGATGCGAAGGGGGGCGCGCATTTCTGCAAAATTCGCCCAGTGCGCGTAATCGAAAGAGGAGATGGGAGAGGAGGGGGAGCCGCTCCTGACTGTGTTCCTAGGATAGTGTGAGGAGGAAAGCCCCCAGTCCAAATCTCCGTAGGAGAAGAGAGCAGCATGAAGACAGCAGAGGTATTCGACACATCGGAGACGTCGGTTTGCGGATAACGTTTGGTTTACGGCCACCGCTCGCAACCTGCGGGACGACTGCATGAGCCGCCGTGATGGCAGGCGGCCGGAGAGGACTAGTAGCCCCTCAGAATACTTTTCTAGAGAATATTGTCAGACGATCGAACGGTAAGGCGCACATACCATTTGAACATTGTGTTTACGCTATATCCACCCAAAAATGCAAACGGCACTCAAGTCTTTCTGACTGTACTGCAAATACAAACTTTTTGCAATATCCACATTAGCATTCGTATGTTTTTGTGTGTGTGTGTTTATGTGGAGTCAAGCCAAGACTGCCTTTAGGCTACTTTTACCATGAACAGAGTAGAGATACACGCGTGCTCGTGTCTGTTCTGGATGGATTGTATTGTTTCATTGTTAGGAACAGTCCAAACATTTTTTATGAGGTTCACCATCACAAAACACAAAAATAGGCTATAGATACTTAATAAAGGCTCGTACACATTATTACGCTTAGCCTACTCTAGGAAGGTAATCTTCACTGTGGAACTTACATTTACATTTCTAATTCAGCTAGGTGTTTTAGAATGTAGCAATACATTCAGTTCTGTCGGCACAAATTTATATTTATTATGACAGCTTCACAGAATAATAAAACGCGCACTAACAAGCTAATTAGATATTTTCTAAAAACAGACCAATCAGCCAAATCTCTTCCTCATAAACACTGGTCCACACCTAATTTAGGTTTATGTCTCCTATGTTGACTGTTGTAGGCAGTTATGTTGTCTAAAAAGCGGTTAGGCTGCACGTCGTCTTTGATAGCTTCAGGGTGTTTCTCCTGAAATGCAGTTTTTTGGCGCACCAAACTGCGTTAGTGTCTCCGGCTAACGCGGAGGGCAGTGGCTGGGTATCTATTGCACGGTTGTGTTTGACATTTTGAAATTAGGCCTTACCGTGGACAAAACTTTGTAATAGCCTAACTTCGTAATAATAAACTTTGTATGCTAATGACTCTTTTAATTTGAAAAAGGCTACACTACATTACATCAATTAATGACTTTAATTTTCTGTTTTAGCACTAACAAATTTAGTGTTCCACTCAGCCCATGTTTTTTAAATGTAGGGCTTTGTATGGAATGGACTGACGTCCACCTGCCAGGGAAGGACTTCCTTACGAGGTCTGAATTTATCACAGAGTTCTGCTCGTCCCTACAGAAGATCTCCTTCTGGCCTGACAAACCGTCCCTGCATATTTAAGTTTTTTTAATTTTATGAAAACGATTTTTTTAAACTACCCTCGAAGGTAGATTGTGTCTTGACCGCCTGCGCGCTGCGAAACTAAACCAGTGTACAGATAATTACATTGCGCAATCGAAAGTGGCTTTCGGGGCACTGGGAGGACCAAGGTGGCTAATATTCTTTCAAAGAAAGGGGAAAACTTGAACCATCTCTCTCTCTCTTTCTCTCTCTCTCTCTCTGCCATGCTCTCGAAGGCGGGGCGCACTCTCTCTCCCTGTTTTGCCGTTTTTTGTTGTTGTTTATTGCCTCCGTCTAGTCCAGTGATCATCAGTCAGTCTTTGTTAAAATAGTAGCCTGGCAATAATGATGTGGCGATTGCAATGCTGCTTGAGCGACGTTTGTCAAAATCATTTCATAATCATTCAGGTCTAGGTGGTAAAACGAAAAACAACATAATGTCCTTAAACAATTATCAAGTTTACTAGACGATAAAAATGATTTAAGTTGTGCAGAATATCTGTGTAAGGGGTCTGTTTTACAGTGTCTGTAATGCTTTAACAATTTTTCTTCTTAACTTTTCAGTTTGGACATTATCACATAGACAGACAGGTATACCCTTACTGTGAAGTCCCCCTTTCTAAAATATCCTTTGAACATGACTCTCTCTCTCTCCCTCTCTCTCTGTCTCTCTCTCTACTTAAAGCATAGCCTGTTCTATACCAATTTCTGTTAATTTACAAATTGTACCCATCAATAATTTCAACATAATGTGTTTCTTTCTTTTCGTTTTTCTCTCACATTATTTGCCTATTAACACATTTTTAAGTTTACTGTAGTGTTAATTCACAATTAACACTAGAGGAAAAGAGTTACATATACCCCGTAGGACAGTCACACTACATTTACGCTAAGCTATAAGGCTCTATTAACATTGTAAAATAACAAATGTTGGCATGGAACTCCCTTCCTTCCATAGTGGTTGCTGTGTTTGTGTGGGTAGTTACAATGGTCATCTCCATGTAGAGTGCTAGCCGTGCCGTACTCTGTGTATTTCTGTCTGGTTGCTGACTCTTCAACAACGCAAACATCTCCTTTGTGGTTCACTGAAGTTGGGGACCAGCACTTTTGACCGTTCCCAGTCTCTGTGAACAGGGGACATGTTTTATATTTTGTTTGTTTATTTTTTTCAGGAGTCCATTGTCCACTGGTCATTGCTGGTGTCTTGCCACACAGAAATGTTTACAGAGGATTAGAGAGACCTCAATGGCACCTTAAGGGTTAAATGCTGAAGTTATTATGAAGTGCAAATGATGGAGTTGGCAGCTCTGGACCTTTAGTGATGAGTGGTTTAGTTTACAGTGTCACGGGACTGTTTAAATCCCATACGCACACTCTGGATAGAGCTCTAGACATATACTCATGGGTAAATAACAAAGGCTAGTTTAAATGGCATGTGCTTGAGCACTTACGCTACTTATCCAGCCTCTGCCACTTCAGTGTGTGTGTGTGTGTGTGTGTGTGTGTGTGTGTGTGTTTCTATTTGTGTTGTGGCCTAACCCCGATCTCAAAAGGATCTTAAACATGCAAGGCCACACAGCCAGCGGAGAATGTGTGTGTGTGTGTGTGTGTGTGTGTGTGTGTGTGTGTGTGTGTGTGTGTGTGTGTGTGTATGAAAGAAAGAGAGAGAGAGGGAGGCAGGATTGATGGAAACAGTCAGAGAGATTGAAACAGAGAGACTGAAAAACCCAAACTGGTTGAGCATCAACAACCTCCCATTTCCCATACATATTGCACATAAACCTTGTTTGTGACAGAATATATAACTTAGTTACACGAGTTAGCTTGTACGGTTTATGTATATTTGCCAGTAAAAGCGTGAGTGACAATCAAAAACTGTCTTTAATAAACATTACAGTGTCACCCCGCTCCTCTCTCTCGCTCTCTCTTACACACACACACACACACACACACACACAGACACACACTCACTCCCTCACTCTAGTATGCATACATGCACACACACTCTCACTAACAAACACACAGAGCACTGATTGAAGGATGAATCTGGCATGCTCTGTCTGCAAGATCTTAATCCACAATCCGTGAAGACACCAAAAGCTGTGTGTGTGTGTGTGTTGCATATGAGTGCACACAGCCTTTAACTCAGTTCTCCTGTGTGCGGTTGAATTTTTGCTGGATTATCTCTTGTCGTTGCAAAGGGCCCAATGTCAACCATTTGTGCTGGTGATTACAGGCAATTAATCCATGCCATATTGAATCACTTGTTGTCTAATTTTACAATGAGCTTGCTTTTCTAAAAGCTGCACTTCCCAGAGAGAGCTCCATATGCTAACGCAGCAACTCAGAAGTGCTATTGTCAGCTCTGCCGCTCAATAGTCCACTGGACTGGCCTGCAGAAAACTTGTAGAATACCAGAGCATAAGTATGCTAAGCAGGGGTAGCTACACAGCACCAAGGATTACAGATCTTAGATCCTTTCCATGGCATACCTCCTCATGTCTTAGACAGGCATAAGTAACATAAGACAGAAAGGAAATAGATATGGTGGCATATATAAAGCTAGCTTTTCAGTACAGCAGAATGCAGGTCGACTGTATTCATGCATTGTTTCCATAACATACAAATGACTTTCTGCCTTTCTGGAACCTTCTGCTCCAGTTCCAAACATGACACTCTGTACTGCAGAGAAGTCTCAGAGGTTTGGCTGGGGGGCGGAGTCAGACTGACAGAGGAGGGTTTGTCTGTGCCATGGAGGCGTGGCCTGTGCGATGGCGGCAGAGTTGTTTGCAGAGGGGAAGCGGTGGGGCGCTCACTGTCACCGTGTGACATCAGCATCTCAGTGCCTAAGAGCAAGCGTCTCTGCCACAGGAAGTGATGTATACACGGCAAACAGGCTGGGCTCGTAGCTCTGGGCCCTAAGGATGCTGCCGGTTCAGGCTAGTGGAGTCAAGGGGCTGCTTCTCTTTTCTTACGCTTTAACACTTAGTGGCTTTCATCGTGCCCTAACCTGAACAGCTCTCCCACCCTTTCCCAATGATATTTACAGTTAAGTGGCATTTGACTGTCCCTCTCTTCTCTTCTCTTCTCTTCTCTCCACTTCTCTTCTCTTCTCTCCACTTCTCTTTTCTTCTCTTCTCTTCTCCTCTCTTCTCTTCTCTTCTCTTCTCTTCTCTTCTCTTCTCTCCACTTCTCTTTTCTTCTCTTCTCCTCTCTCATTTCCACTTCTCTCCTCACCTCCTGTTTTTCTTCTCCACTGTGTTCTCCTCTCTCCACTTTTCTCCTCCCTCCTTTGCGCCTCTTCTTTGCGACAGACACCAACTTCGTCTTGGGCAATGCTCAGATTGTGGACTGGCCCATCGTGTACAGCAACGATGGTTTCTGCAAGCTGTCTGGCTACCACCGGGCCGAGGTCATGCAGAAGAGCAGCACCTGCAGGTAACAACCCTCACCCCCTGCATCTCCCCACCTCCCCACCTCCACTCCTCCACTCCTCCACTCCTCCAATCCTCCACTCCACCACTCCTCCACTCCTCCACTCCACCACTCCTCCAATCCTCCACTCCACCACTCCTCCAATCCTCCACTCCTCCACTCCTCCCACCTCCCCACCTCCACTCCTCCACTCCTCCACTCCTCCACTCCTCCCCACCTCCCCACCTCCACTCCTCCACTCCTCTACTCCTCCAATCCTCCACTCCTCCCCACCTCCCCACCTCCACTCCTCCACTCCACCACTCCTCCAATCCTCCACTCCACCACTCCTCCACTCCTCCACTCCGCCACTCCACCACTCCTCCAATCCTCCACTCCACCACTCCTCCAATCCTCCCCACCTCCACTCCTCCCCACCTCCACTCCTCCACTCCTCCCCACCTCCACTCCTCCCCACCTCCACTCCACCACTCCACCACTCCTCCCCACCTCCACTCCTCCACTCCTTGTACTTCCCACTCACCCCTGGAGCCCTGGGCAAACCAAGTGTTATTCCAAATAGTGTTATTTGACAAATAGGAGCAGTAATGCCCTCGGACATGTACAGCGTCTGCTCGTTGCGTGGTCACACTTCAGTGATGTGCTTTCCCGGGTGTAGCAGCGGCTGGATCTGAGTCTAGTTTCAGCCCTTATCCAAGGCTTTTATAGAGAGACTGCAGACACACACACACACACACACACACACACACACACACACACACACACATGCTACAGAATCACAAGAGCATGGTGACTGCAGCCAGCTGGGTTTTCTGCAAAACAATGCAGGATTAGCAGAGCAACACTGTGACTCAACGGCAGAAAGAGAGAATGAGATGGAGAGAGAGAGAGGGAGGGAGAGAGAGAGATGGAGGGAGGGAGAGAGAGAGAGAGTTCTTAGAAGGCTTTGAAAATGGGAAAAGCTGTGAGCTTCTCTCTCAGCCAACATCAGCATCTAGAACAAAATAACGTTTAATCAGAGGAGAAAGGAGGAGAGGAGAGCCCGGCCCTTTAGTGTGATCTCCCCCGTTGTCTCGCGGACTGCGCAGGCAGACTACAGAGGTGGCCTCCATCACCTCCAATTAAACAAGATCAAGGCCACTTATCTCATCTCTGGCCCAGTTATGACACCCCAGCAACACAAATGAGAAGCCAGATTAATGGGGAAATAACACCGTTGTTGTAAGTGGTGATACTGTCCCACTGCTGAAATACGTGTGTGTTTGTGTGTGTGTGTGTTGGTTGATTTGTATGGCTGTATATGATGATTTTCTGTAAGTGTGTGTGTGTGTGTGTTAGTGTGTGTGAGAGAGCCTGTGTGTGCGTGCGTGTGTGTGTGTGTGTTGTCATCAGCAGCGAGCCTGGACAGGGCTGACATGCGTCAGGTTTGGCTCGTCCTCGCGCTGAAGACAAGCTCATTAGAGTCGCAGCAGCGAGCAGTTCAAAGAGAAAATCTGTATTTATAGAGCCGCTGGAACACAGCATACAGAAGCACACAGAAGGGGGGAGAGAGAGAGAGTGTATGGAAAAAATGAACGAGAGAGAGAGGGGAGAAAGTGAATGGGAAAATGAACGAGAGAAAGAGAGAGATTATGAGAGGAGATAGAGAGACAGAGAGAGACAGTGTGAGGGGAGGGAGAGAGAGAATATGAGGGAAGAGAAAGAGAGACAGACAGAGAGAGAGAGAAAGAGAGAGAGTATGAGGGGAGAAAGAGACAGAGAGAGAGAAAAAGAGACAGAAAGAGGGGAATGTGTATGAAAAAAAAAATAAGACAGGATAGAGAGACCAAATGAGAGAGAGAGAGAGAAAGAGTGTGAGAGAGAGTGATAAAATAAGTCAGGAAAAAAAAAGCAGGGCGGGTTGGACTTGGGGGACTATGCTGGTCTCTCACCTGTCGGCGGCGTGTGTGACGGTGTGACGGTGTGACGATGTGACAGTGTAATGGTGTGTCTCATCGGGGATTAGAGCTTTAGCTGTGTGTGACAGCAACAGTGACTTAGTCTCAGTGGGCTGTGTGTCACTCGTCTGCCCGTGGCCTCCTCCCCCTCCTCCTCCTCCTCCTCTTCCTCCTCCTCCTCTTCCTCCTCACCTGTCTGCACCGCTCGTCTCTGGTCCCCGCGGCCGTCAGCACACCAGCGAGCGCTAGGCTAATCGGCCCTGTGGGAGGTAGGCAAACAGACAGGTGAGAGAGGGAAATCACTTAGCGCCACAATGAGCATTTATCAGCAGAGACAGCCACAGAGACAGCAACGCCAGGCTAACACCCTCACGGCGCACAAGGAGCTCTCAGGATGCCCTGTTTATTAATACACAGATAACACAGACACACACACACACACACACACACACACACACACACACACACACACACACACACACACACACACACACACACACACACACACACACACACACACACACACACACACACACACACACACACACACACAGACAAACATACATAAACACAGACACACAAATAGATACACACAAACACACACATGAGAAGCATACAGGCACTCATACAGACACACACACACCAGGCCTTGCAACTGTGTTGCAAAGGTTTTCCTACAGTCATTAAGTTTGAAGAGTAGATTTGTTCAAAAGGGCTTTGAGCTTTATGAGTTTCGTTTCCCCCCTTCATACGGTTGTGTGAACTGAATTGTCGCTGGTTGGATCATTTGTGTCATTTTTCTTTTCATGGTCCCTTGTTCTTCCTCTCCTCCTCCAGTTTCATGTATGGAGAGCTCACTGACAAGGACACATCGGAGAAAGTGCGGATGACGTTTGATAGCTACGAGATGAACTCGTTTGAGATCCTCATGTATAAAAAGAACCGTGAGTGACGACACACACGCACCCAAACCCACGCACACACACACACACACACACTCACTGGCAGAGGCAGGGCCAAGCTCTCTGATCATCTTTATCATGCTAATGCATTCGACAGACCTGCATGAATATGCATGAATGTGCGGTTTGAACAGGGCCAAAAATGTTTTTTCTCCTGTATGCAAACAACTTTAACTATGTTAGCAGACAGGGTGAATGAAGCGCCCACAAAAACAAACGAGGGACAGGGCAAATTTACTGGGCTCACCTGTTTACTGTGTGTGTGTGTGTGTGTGTGTGTGTGTGTGTGTGTGTGCGCGTACATCTGTGTGTGTGTGTGTGTGTGTGTGTGTGTGTGTGTGTGTGTGTGTGTATGTGTGTGTGTACGTGTGTGTGTTTGTGTGTGTGTGTGTGTGTGTGTATGTGTTTGTATGTGTATGTGTGTGTTTGGTTTGTGTGTGTGTTTACAGGAACGCCGGTGTGGTTCTTTATGAGGATAGCACCTATACGAAATGAACAAGAGAAGGTGGTGCTTTTTCTCTGCACCTTCAGTGATATCACAGCCTTCAAACAGCCTATTGAGGATGACTCCACTAAAGGTGAGTGTGTGTGTGTGTGTGTGTTTGTATGCATATGTGCCAGCTGGAACTTGTTTTCCTTGCAGTCTTTTAATGTTGGTATTGAATATATTGTTTTATGTCTGTTTCTTTTATATGTGTGTGTGTGTGTGTGTGTGTGTGTGTGTGTGTGTGTCTGTGTGTGTGTCTGTGTGTGTGTTTGCACGTCTGTGTCTGTGTGTGTGTTTGCACGTCTGTGTGTGTGTGTGTGTGTGTGTGTGTGTGTGTG
>NC_045164.1:220000-222500 GCF_900700415.2 Clupea harengus | reverse complement strand
CCAATAACAACCCTCAACAAACTGTAACTTTGGGCATGAGAGGTTCAGAGCAGAATGGTTTCAGAGGTTTACAGAATAAAACAGGTGCCCACACCCTCACATGAGAGGTTTTAGAGCACAAGAGATTCAGAAAGAGATATCACATTTTACATTGGGTGTTTGACAAGAGTAGGCCCCACTACTTGTAAAGAAATTTAGCCCTCCTCTCTTTCAAGTTGGCAAATCTCTCAATAACTTTTCCCTCACAACAGCCAGCATACAGTCAAGAAGTTCATTCTGGACTGTTTTTGATGTTCCCTTAAACACAGTCGCGCTCTCGAGATGCTCTTTCAATGCACTGTCAAGTGAGGCAACGACGTCCACCAAGCCACGGAATATCCCTGGGTTATCCGAGTTCTCGCTCTCATCATGACCACGCAGGGCCAACTCAAATGCGCCACAGAACTTCACACAGTCTATTATTCTTGAGAGAATGTGTCTGTTTTTCCTTACTTCTTCATTGTGTTTTCGAATGCCAATTCGGTACCCTTAGTCGAGCTGCTCTGCTATACTCAGTCTTCCAAAGAGGCTTAGCTTCAGGCTGTTAGTTAGATGGCTGCGGCAAGATTCGTGCTTCTTACATTTATCGTTGACGTGCTTTAGATCCCTCATCCCCGTTGCAGTCCAGATTGTTTCAGTCCCAGGACTTTAGAACAACAGGCAGGGGAAACAAAAAAAACGCATCACTCACTGAACAACCAGCTAACCAGCTCCGGTTAGCATACAAGCTTGAGGAGAAGCTACGGGTGTACGTCCTCCCGCGGTCGATGCTCTGCTGCTGCATTTTTAAATCCGGACGTTTGGGTCCCATGTCTTTCAGTCTCTTCTTATCGACATCTGATCGTCGATTGAAAGGTGTTTCACGAAGAGATACCACAGAGTTTTCAGTCGCCATACTCACAGAATCAAAGTCTCTGCTAGCTATGTTGCTCACGTAGATACGTAAGATTCATATGGGATGTGAGGGAATGATAAAGGTCTCTGATTCGACGAATAGTCCAGTCGCGTTGAAATAAGAAACAATGTCATTGGTTAGGGTGCAAAATTTTGCGCCCCAGGATCGAACTTTCATCCGCCAATGAGAAGCTGTCCTTGCTCAAATGTTTCAGAAAAGTATGAGAGCTCCCATTGACTTCCATTTGGCCGGCGCCCCTCCAGGGAGGAGGGGCTTATCTCAGTGATAACGAATGGCAATATATTATATTTGGTCAAATTTAAGTGGTTGTTGACAGGGGCTTACGGTCTCCCATACACATTTAACGCGTTAACACAGTACATTTCTTATTTTAATTGTTTGGTATATAATGTTTATTTATTTTTTTTAATTTTTTTTCATCTAAAAATTTTAGGAGGGGCCGCCACTGGCTGTATTAATGCTATGCTCAGTTAATGTCATTAATAGAAGCTCACATAAGAGTCACCTGGTTGCTTGAAAAACTCTTAGTGAGCACCTCAGCTAACCCTAAATGTGCCTAAAGAAAAGCATACAATACAATGCAGGCTTTGTGATGCTAACTCAAGTTGTATTGAATAATTGCATAATTCTGTAACGCTCTTGTGTCATACGCTTATGTTATATACTTTTATGAGATGATAAGAAATGAGAGCACGGTATGTTTCTTCAGCCTGCTAAAATCGACCTGCTAGTTATTTCCCCCCCCCCAGAAAGGTCCCCAGCTGGCTGCGATCATATCAGATCACCCAACGGGGTCAAACGTCACAATAGCAGGACTATCACTGACATCATTATTTACTGTTATGTTATGTTGCCATTGATCCAGCAGGTGTTAATCATTACTGTACAAGGACACACATGGGAACACATGCACTCACAAGCGCACAGAAGCAGGTGCCGACTGGGCGAAACAGGCCCAGCCAGAGAAAGGCAGGACCAAAGAATTAGCCTTTAGTGGGAGATTCTGGATTTCAGTGTTTCAGCAAGACACCATCTTTTTTTCTGTTTGTAGAAAAGGGAAACAGCAGTATCTGGTCACGCTTAAGGTTTCTGTCTGTAGTCCATGAATATATTATCTCTGTGCTGGGCTGCTGAGAGCGATTTGAAAAAGGCAAAGCAGGAAAGCGCTGAGGATAGTATACAGCCAGAGAAATCCCACTATCCCACACCCCACACACCAGCCAATGACCAGGCTACCACACAGCAGCCCCACGTTAGCTCACTAGCATGTGGGTCTGTGGGTCTGTGCCAGCCGTCTGGGCAGCGTCCTCTGGGGTGTAGGACTTGTGTAATTAATCAGCCAGACAATTGTTTTCATTTTTGTGGTTGAACTTTATATTGTTAGCGTTCCTAATGCATATATTCAATCAATTATATTTTAATATAAATCAATTTGCTATTGTGATCGTTTATATGATATTCAGGTCCTTGACCTTCAATCAGGGCTCAAGACCAAAACAGAATAATTTACTTAAAAAGCTGTTATGTTAAAGAATGGATCACATG
>NC_045164.1:197500-217500 GCF_900700415.2 Clupea harengus | reverse complement strand
GGATGCCAAAATAAACCAGTGTGCACAAGAGGGCCCCTGCTGAGGGATTATATTGATTGAATTGTCACATAATGGCTGGGCGTTCAAACGGCTGTAAGGAGTTTTCATCTTAAACTAGCAAGCTAATTACCTAAAAGGCATCCAAAAACATGGCAGACAAATACCAACAACAGCACAGTTGGCATTGGCACTGATAAAAGCTTGCCAGCCGGCAAACTGGTGTCTTTTGGTGATTACGTTTGATTATGTGTGTCACAAACTGGAAACTTGAAACAAAGAAATAGGATGCAAAAGCTCAAGGCGTGTTTTACTGAGATAAATCAAAGTGCCACGATGGGCAAACAAGGCAGAGATCACAGGACTGGAGAACAGCACTTCTTGCTGATCACAAACAATTACACACAAAGACAAAGGAAAAAGCCCAAGGCTTACATAGGAGCTCAGTGAATACATTGGCTACAGGTGAGAACTAAACTTAATTAACACACAGGCTACAGGTGAGAACTAAACTCAATTAACACACAGGCTACAGGTGAGAACTAAACTCAATTATCACATTGGCTACAGGTGAGAACTAAACTCAATTAACACATTGACTACAGGTGAGAACCAAACAAGGAGGGAAAACTAAGAAGTGAGGGAAATACTAAAACACAGGAGAGGATGAACGGACTGGAGTAGCATATGGAGCAAGAGCAGGAACAGGAACAGAGGAGTGAGCAGCAGAGGTTGTGACAATGTGGTGATGTGGTGCTGTAAAAGCTTTTCTTACGAGACTGTTTGCGAGAGCTTCATAGCGCATAGCCTGGGCGGCTGGTGGGAATGGCTGGTGATTTTATCTGTCCTTTACAATACCAAAACAAGTTGTCCATAAAACATAAAACTCAAAAAGTGGCACATTTCAGTGTGCTGTTATTTTAAAGCAGGTCTGCCCAGAGTGCAGAATTTGATTGTTTTGGTGCTATAGAAATAGAATTTAATTGAATAGAATATTTCTGACACTGGATCTCCAGCTGCTGCAAAAGGATTGTACTCTGCCTACCAGGATGGCTCTGTATGTTGACACTGATAGGTTGAGGAGTGTGTTGTGTTCAACTGTTCTACTTCACCCCAAACTGGCGTAGGTTGATTTAAAGCGTCTGAGAATTCAGTAGCAGTGAAAAGGGATGTAAAAAAGACCTGTTGTACAAAACAACCTGAGTTTCTGCCAGGAAGGTGCTATATAAATAATAGTTATTATAATTTATTGTTATGTAATGAGTTGGCATAAGGGCTTCAAAATCTCTGCATGATACTGTATTGATAGGGTACTTGCACCTGAATAGATCTCAAATCTGCCTTTCTTGAAAACAATCCGGTGAAAATGAATCAACCTATCTGTTAAACAGGTTAACATAGCCATCATCATAAACCAAGATCCATCTCACTAGCTAAATTAATTAGCTCATAATTTGCTGATTAAATCAAGTCATTGCCTATATTACGGATGAGATGTTTACTGTTTGTGTGGACCCTTGAGCCAAGTGCATATCACAGAGTGCTGGCCATTAAGCTGTCTAACCTAAGATGGGCACCACCTTGCTTGCATGACATGGCAGTTCATGGGAAAGAGACCAGGCTGAAGGAAGTGTCATTGTGTGACCATGTGCAGATAGACACTTCATAAGGGGAAAGGAGTTCTTAGCATTAAAGAAACTGCATTTGTAGGTAAGAAGGTGAGCACTGTAGTTATGACTTGCTGTGGTCACGAACGCATGTCCTCTTGTCCAAGAGTGTCAGATATGTCTGCATGAAGATGTACACTACAGGTGGGTTTCCATACAAGAAGGTACCTTTTTCAACTGAAAACATGCTACACCACAGCCACCCTGTAGCGAAGGGAGAGCGTGGTCACCCCACCCGGACTTGAACCCGGGTCTACAGGGTGCCATACATGCACTCTGACCGCAACGCCAAAGAGCCAGGCTGGTTGGTATGACAGTCAGAGCACATACTCATGTGTAGTGACGTCACATCGCCCGCCCTTGTTTATTTCTACCCAGACGTCAGGCATCTGGCATCGACAAAGAAGACACTATAATCTCATCAAGGCAACCGCCTCAGTATTCAGTGAATTGTTTGCATTCTTCGTGCTTCCATTATGCACATCCATAATTTGCATGACCGGGGGTTAATAGAAAAAGGTGTGAAATATTGTACTGTAATGGCTGACAGGGCAATCAAATCTACAAGTAATGTTTGTTATAATAATAATAATAATAATAATACATCACATTTATATACCGCTTTTCACAGTTCTCAAAGACGCTTATAACACACACACACACACACACACACACACACACAAACACACACACACAATAGCTAACACAAGTTTCCAGCCTGAATATTTTATGTCACTCCTTTAGCTGCTTCAGACCTGGAGGTGGCAATCACAGCAACTGCCACTCGTTGGTACTATCAGTAGTGTGGTTTCATAAGCGCAGGTTGCCATGGGGCTTTTGAGTCACTGCTCATTCGAATGTGTTGTTGTTGTTCTTGGTGGTGGTAGTGGTGGAGGTGGGTGTATGGTGTGGCTTGACTATTACTGGTGACGGAGAGTGGGAGGATGACATGTCTTAAGTGGCCATTGTTACACCGAAGAGAGACGTTATCTCCCGAAGTTCAAATAGCATTTGGTTCCTGATGAGTCAGTATAATCTCGCTGTCGTCAGGCAGTATTGTGACTACACTGCAAAAAGTGAAATCTTAGTAAGATGAAATATCTTCAATCAAGGCAATATATGCTTGTTTTTGTCTGACAAGATATTTCTTCTTACCAGGCATTTTTTATGTCTGAGCATTTCACTTGCTTCAAGTGTTTCAGTCCTTAATTATCTTAATACGTTTTTATTACTTGTTACTGAGATTTTATTACTGGTTCTGAGCACGTTAATGCTTGAAACTAGAATTGCCATAATTATAAGGCATTATAAGTACAAAACTGCTTTGTCAGAGAATTTCTTATTTCAAGCATCTTGTCCTTCTGATCTCTAAATATATAAAAAAATGTTTTACAGCACAGCACAGCACAGCAATTATGTATTCCTGTAGACAAAATACTATACAGTGCAAAGACAGTATTAAACTAAGTCAAACTTTTGCTTTAAGAACAGACTTTATCATCCTTTAGCAGGTTAAAGTGAATGAGGAAAACGTGCTTATATTCAGCAAATGCTAGCACCATCATCTTGAAATGAGGCTATATGCTAGGTCAATTATCTTGAAATCAGTACAACTACACTAAAAACAAGTACATTTGCCTATATACCCAATAGATTTAAGAATTATTTTCTCAATAAGTAGGAATATGTGCTTAAATTCAGCAAATGCTAGCATTATCATCTTGAAATGAGTCTTAAATGCCAGGCTATTTATCTTGAAATCTGTAAAGCAACATTAATAACAAGTATATTTGCCTAAATACAAAAAAAATGTAAGAATTATTTACTCAAAATGTAGAAAAATGTAATTATATTCAGCAAATGCTAGGACCATGATCTCGAAATGAGGCTATATGCTAGGCAATTTATCTTGCAATCAGTAAAGCTACTCTAAAAACAAGTACATTTGCCTAAATACAAAAAAATGTCAGAATTATTTTCTCGAAATGTAGATAATGTGTTAGGCAATTTATCTTGAAATCAGTAAAGCTACACTAATAAAAAGAACATTTGCCTAGATACCGTAAGAATTATTTTCTCAATATCTAGGACAATTTGCTTAAATTCAGCGATTTTTTTTGCTCAGAACCAGTAATAAAATCTCAGTAACAAGTTATAGTACCTTATTAAGATACACCATCTTAGTAAGATGAAATATCTTAAATCAAGGCAATATATACTTGTTTTTTGTCTGACAAGATATTTCTTCCTACACTGCAAAAAATCAGCCTTCAAAAACAAGAAAAAAAATGAAAACAATGGGGCATATATCACTTAAATTAAGCTTAATTATCTGCCAACAGAACAGGAAGATTTGACTTACCAAGAGTTTGTAAAACAAGTAGTGCTGTCAAACGATTAAAATATTTAATCGCGATTAATCGCATTTATGTCATAGTTAACTCAAAATTAATCGCGATTAATCGCAAATTTGTATCTATTCTAAATGTCCCTTCGTTTATTAATTTTTTCCATCATTTTATTTTTATTTTAATGCCCCTATCAACATGGAAAAGTGGATTGGCTTGCTTTAAGCAAATGTTTTATTTGATTGAAAACCAACATTGCCAAACAGGGCGGTACAAAATAAAATTATAAAGTGCACATTTCAGGTAAACAAGGACTCAGCCTATAGTGCAGTTAAACCATGGCTTAATATTTTCTTTTTTTCAAGTTTGCTGGGAACATAGCAGTCAGGCCTCTTATTTCAGAAACAATGAACAGCGAGCTGCCTGTTGACATTTTCAGACAACAGTGAAGCTCGCTTCTTTTGCACAACACAACTTTTAAAAGTTTGCGAGGCCAAAAAGAACGTTAATCAAAAAAAAAAAAAAAAAAATAATTAATAAAAAAAAAAACGCGTTAATCTCGCGATAAAAAAAATTAACGGCGTTAAAATGGGTTTGCGTTAACGCCGTTAATAACGCGTTAAACTCTCCAAAACAAATCGCAATATCCTCAACAGATGACTGTTTTAGGGATGGAGCTGTGGCACAAGCGGCAGCAACCCTGCACAATGAATGGGTAAGATGGGGATACAGGTAAGAGTTCAGGTTCGAGTCCGACTTGCGGTCATTTCTCAATCCCTCCCTCCAGCTCGCTTCCTGTCTCGCTCTACTGTCCTATCTGAGTAAAGGCAAAAAAAACGAAAAAATAAAGCTTGAAAAATAATAATTAGAAATAAAAAAAATCGCTGAATTTAAGCAAATTGTCCTAGATATTGAGAAAATAATTCTTACAGTATCTAGGCAAATGTACTTGTTTTTATTGTAGCTTTACTGATTTCAAGATAAATTGCCTAACATATAGCCTTATTTCAAGATGATGGTGCTAGCATTTGCTGAATATAAGCACATTTTCCAACATATTGAGAAAATAATTCTTATATATTTTGGGCATCTAGGCAAATGTACTTGTTTTAAGTGAAGCTGTACTGATTTCAAGATAAATTGCCTAACATATAGCCTCATTTCAAGATGATGGTGCTATCATTTGCTGAATATAAGCACATTTTTCTACATTTCGAGAAAAGAATTCTTAATTTTTTTTGTATTTAGGCAAATGCACTTGTTTTAAGAGTAGCTTTACTGATTTAAAGATACATTGCCTAGCATATAGCCTCATTTCAAGATGATGGTGCTATCATTTGCCGAATATAAGCACACTTTTTTACATTTTGAGAAAATAATTCTTAATTTTTTTTGTATTTAGGCAAATGTACTTGTTTTAGTGTAGCTGTACTGATTTCAAGATAAATTGCCTAGTATGTAGACTCATTTCAAGATGATGGTGCTAGCATCTGCTGAATATAAGAACCTTTTTCTACATATTGAGAAAAAAAATCTCAATTTTTTTTGTATTCAGGCAAATGTACTTTTTTAGTGAAGCTTTACTGATTACAAGATAAATTGCCTAGCATGTAGCCTCATTTCAAGATGATGGTGCTAGCATTTGCTTAATATAAGCACATTTTCCTACATTTCGAGAAAATTATTCTTAATTTTTTTTTTATTTAGGCAAATGTACTTGTTTTAATGTAGCTGTACTAATTTCAAGATAAATTGCCTAGTATGTAGACTCATTTCAAGATGATGGTGCTAGCATCTGCTGAATATAAGCACCGTTTTCTACATATTGAGAAAATAATTCTTAAATATTTTGGTATATAGGCAAATGTACTTGTTTTTGGTGTAGCTGTACTGATTTCAAGATACATTGCCTAGCATGTAGCCTCATTTCAAGATGATGGTGCTAGCATTTAGTGAATATAAGCACGTTTTCTTACATATTGAGAAAATTAATCTTAAATATTTTGACAAATGTACTTGTTTTTAGTCTGGCCACACTCGTTTTAAGATATGTTTAGGTTCTTTGAGGCTAGATATTTTTACTTTTTTTACAAAGTCTCGGTAAGTCAAATCTTCCTGTTCTATTGGCAGATAATTTAGCTTATTTTAAGTGATATATACCCCATTTTTTTCTTTTTTTTTCTGGTTTTAGAAGCTGATTTTTTGCAGTGTAGGAAATCTGTATTTTCCTTCTAGGATGTTGTGTGCAGATGGGGAGCTGTGTTCACACTCCGGGGTGAGCAGCAGTTCATTCAAGTCAAATGAGCTCGATACGTCTGGCACTTGGGACAGGTCTCGAGGCAGGTCTCTTAAGTCTGTAGTGATGCACAAAGCACAAAGCATGAAATGCTGTTGCTGAGAAAATTCAATTATTTAGTTTTTAAGAAACAGAAAGGTATATGAACATGTGCCTAGCTGGCAATGAAAGGTGAAGACCAAGAGTACCAATGTACTGAAAGCTAAGATGGTCTAAAATTGTATTTGACCATATTCCATTTAATCTGCATTAAACTATTACTATTGTTGGCTCTTGCTATGAATTATATCATGTCCGTTAGAAAAATCACAGACCTGTTATCAAACTATCTTTTATCCCAGCGCTCAATCAGTCAAGTTACAGTCAAAACCACTGTCATACTTTTGTTGATGACTTCAAAGGATGCATGTAGCACTCAACTGTATCAAAGACACTTGTGAGATCTCCCCTTGGAACCCCTGCGGAAGAGGAGACATCTACTGAGAGACGCTCTCCCCTGGTGTGTGGGCTTTGCCTTGTCTCTCTCTCTCTGCCTCTCTCCCTCTCTCTTTCTCTCTCTCTCTTTACTCTCTCTCCCTCTCTCTCTCTTTCTCTCTCTGTCTTTCCCCTTCTCTTTCTCTCTCCCCCTCTCTCTTTCTCTCTCTCTCTCTCTCTCTCTTTCTCTGTCTGCCTCTCTGCCTGTCTCTCTTCTCCACCTTGTCAGTCACTCCCTGTGCAGTTTGCAGGTGCAGCGCTAACTTGCCTTTGGTCTTATCACTGTTACTGACATCTATCCAGCACAGGCACAGCATGAGAACTGACAGCTACTGAACAGCGTACAGAAACATGCACGCACACGTGCACACATACACTCACACACACACACACACACACACATACACACACACACACACACACACACACACACACACACACACACACACACACACACACACACACACACACATACACACACACAGACACACACACACACACACACACACACACGCGCCCACACACACACACACACACACACACACACACACAGACACACATCGCATGTAATACACAGGTGTCTACTTATGCTCTCTCCAAAAATAACAGCCAGTCTCTGTGCAGCAGCAGATAGAAACAGCACAGAAGCCTCCTGACTGGTTTTACTCTGAGATGTTACCTCCACGCATGGGTATTTTCTGTTGCATAATCTCTCACTGCTGAATCCTCTGCTGGGACATCTGTCATCGTTTTGTTTTGACTGAGCCGTGAAGGTTTTTTGGTGTTTCTTCATACCTATTATTTGTCTCACTGCAGTGCTCTCTCTCTACACTACGCTTTTCTGTGTTTCTGTTCTTTAAATGCTTCTTTGATTTGAGTTTTTTTCTGTTTTATTGCTTAGAATTTGTCACCATGTTTTTTTCAGTTTTTTTGAATGCTGGTGTACTTTTTTTCTGTTTGATCATTCATTTGCATTCTCTCTCTCTCTCTCTCTCTCTCTCTCTCTTCTTCTTCTTCTTTTTCTACATCCCTCTTTCTGTTTGCATGGCCCCTCCTTTGTTTGTTTGTGGGAAAATGAAGAACTGGAACCATCGAGCTGTCACTCAAGTAGGACATCTTTCCAAAATTCGGGGTTTGATTGGTCTAGCCTCTAGTCTAACACAGGGCACATTGATGCACACCACACACAGACAAACACTACAATTAGTTTGGGGAGACAGAGCTTGCCAAGAAATCCAATGGTAAAAGCAGTTTGATTGTGCACCAGTCGAAAGCCACAACGTGTTTTTTTCTCACTGCATGTGTGATCGCGTGTATGAACGTGCATAGAGCGTGCATAGAACCGGCATAGAAATCATGTCTGGCATTGTAACACACACACGAACACACACACACGCCCGTCTGTGGTGAGATTGTCTGCAGTTTGGCAGCAATAGGAAATCAGCAAAGCAAATTTTGTGTGCCACAGCTGATATTGCGACTTTCAGGCAAGGGTTTGCTTTGCTGATGAGGCATATTAAGAAGTCATCTCTAAAGGTAAACAGTTAATAGATCCTCTTGACCAGGAGAGAGATCATCTTGACCAGTGGCAGTGGCAGAAATATTTCGAGTTCTTCTCCCTTAAAATATATCAAAGCCTACATGAATGGATGAGGCTTTCGAAACATCTTTTGGACCACGTTAGTCATATAGTTCTGAAACATCTTTTGGACCACGTTAGTCATATAGTTCTCATGTATTCTGTATGTATTATGTTTGTGATGGGGGCTGATTTTTATTTGGAGTTAGAACAGATGTCCACAGAATTATTAAAATACTACTGAAAAAGGTCATTTATGATAGATCAGATTTCATCAGAGATAAATGATACAAAGATAATGACTTGGGTCAAGAATAATGTGCAAATAATGTTTCTCGTCTTTGTTAAACCACAAAAGACACACAGTCTGCCATTCTTTCCCTCGTACACTGTGCTGGTCTGAGTCACAAGGCTTTTAAACAATTAACTCCCCACCATTCGCTGTCTGTGTGTCTAAACTCTTAATTTCGCTGCCGGAGCTCAATAATGAGGTTAATTAAACAAGGCTGTGACAACAGAGGGAGCCTCAGCCTGATGAACGTTCCGTGCCAGCACCGAGTCATCTATTAAAGATCTCAATAAGCAAAATCACTCACAATTCTATTTATTACAGCAGGAAGTTTTAGATGGCAGTACTGAAAGGTTAGGGTGTCTGGGCCTTTGTCCAGGGCACAGCAATTATAGATCCAATCTCACATAAAACACTCTTGTTCAATAATACAACATTGTGATTATAACCAAATAAGGCATCATTAGTGTAATACACACACACACGCACATGCACAGACACACACACACACACACACACACACACACACACACACACACATACACACACACACATACACGCACACGCACACACACACACTCAAACACATTAGCAAAACGATCTATAGTTGTGTGGTCCACAGGGACTGTTACATTGCTAATCCCCTGAACTTACTCACCATAACACTTCAAATCTTACAGACCCTGCAAAGCTTCTGCCTTCACTGACAGAAACTTACACAGACACGCTGTGAATCCACACCTGTGTGTTGATGTGTTTTGTTTCTGCCTTCTTAGCTGCTGCTGTCTGTCACAAGTCGTCCACCCATCTCTCACATCCTACCCTTCCTCTTCCTCCCTCTCTCTCTCCATCTCTCTGTCTCTGTCTTGCTCCCTCTGCCTCCCCCTCTCTCTCTCCCTCTTTCTCTCTCTGTCTCTCTCCCTCTTCCTGTCTCTGTCTCTCCCTCTGTCCCTCTCTCTCTCCCCCTCTCTCTCTCTCTCCCTCCCCCCACTCCCTCTCTCTCACTCTCTCTCCCTCTCTCTCGCTCTCTCTCCCTCTCTCTCGCTCTCTCTCCATCTCTCTCCCTCTCTCAGGGCATAAGTTCTCTCTTCAGCTCCCTGAAGGTGGTGCGCCTGCTCCGTCTGGGCCGCGTGGCGCGTAAGCTGGACCACTACATAGAGTACGGCGCGGCCGTCCTGGTGCTGCTGGTGTGCGTGTTCGGCCTGGCCGCCCACTGGCTGGCCTGCATCTGGTACAGCATCGGCGACTACGAGGTGATCGACGAGGACAGCAACCAGGTGCGCATGGACAGCTGGCTCTACATGCTGGGCGAGAGCGCGGGCACGCCGTACCGCTTCAACGCCAGCGGCACGGGCAAATGGGAGGGCGGCCCCAGCAAGGACTCGGTCTACATCACGTCGCTGTACTTCACCATGACCAGCCTCACCAGCATCGGCTTCGGCAACATTGCGCCCACCACCGACGGCGAGAAGATCTTCGCCGTTGCCATGATGATGATCGGATGTGAGTACTATGGACCGAAACCTTAAGCGTCCCGTGTGTGTCTTTGCTCAGTTGACTGACACGTCCCCTTGTCTTCAGATGTCTGCATGGGCCAGGTAGCTGTGTAGATCTTACAGATGGCATCTCAGGGAGCCAGTGTTTGTGTGGAACTTAGTTTAAAGCATCTGTCATGAAAGCAATTGGGTAACATTCATTTCTATTCATGCACATGACCTCATTGTACTACGTTGCAACAAGATTGGGTTTCCATATATCTGGGACATGTAGAGTGTCAGAGTGTAGAGTGACAATTACAGCACTAATAACCATGTAATTGATTAGCCTGCCTATATGTAATTTGGGGGTTGTGTTGGGTTAATGGAGCTGGATGGTTTAGTACCATGACGCTATTTGGCTATATCTACTGAGTGTCAATTCACCTGACCCTTTACCTTCCTAAATTTGCCTCCTGACCCTAATCACACATCCTTTGACGAGAATAAAGGACAAAAGACAGACAAGGAAAAAGAGGGAAAGGGAAAAGAGTGTCTGAAAAGAGTGTCACAGTTTTGCCAGTGGAGGGATCAAATATATTTGTCATGCCTAGTAGGAAAACCAGAACAGCTGCCAACATTTTAGCATTCTAGCGTTCATTCTTTCAAAGCTTTGCATTCTTATCACATTAGTATAATGTAAAAAGTAATGTACTTAATAATCTGGCTGGAGTTTTTTCTCACACATTCATTCATTCAGTTATAATTTCTTTAGTCAGGTAAAACATGGAGGAATTTTCCTAATTTACTTAGTGGTGTAAACAACTATCATCCCTCTTCTGCAAAAAATAAATAACTATATATTCAAATATGATACATAAATCTCATCAAAAAACATCTGTCGAAACCGTTGTATCAGTGCTTTTGTGCAGACCTGTGTTGTAAGTGTGTGTGTGTGTTATGTTATATGCCCAGCGGGGAGTGTGTGTGTGTGTCCCATAGTGGATTAATGATGGTCCTGTTCATGGGTTCACCGGTCACGTTTCATCCTAATCCTGTAGTACAACTCAGTGGTTCAGGGGTCACAATGTGACCAGGTCACAATCAATCACACAAACACACAACACACACCACACACCACACACCACACACCACACAACACACAACACACAACACACACACATACACACACTGACCACACAGACACATACACATCGGAAAAAACACATGCACAAACACATACACATACAAATACACACACACACACACACACAACGCTGTCAGGGACCACACAGACGCAAACAGACACCAACACATTTCTGTGTCAGAGAAGTATTCACATGCACAATGATTCATTCACACAGACATTTACACACAAGCATACGGCTATTCATTATTTCTCTCTCTCTCTCTGTCACACACAAACAACCGCGCACACACACACTGCTTACAGCATATGACTCAGTTCTGCAGTTCTCAGTTCTGCATAAGCTGTAAGCTGTCATGTCGTTGTGTGGACTTGCAGAATGAACAGTGATGTTTCTGTGGAGAGCAACAGAGTTAGTTGGTTTCAGTGTTAGCTACAGGTGTGTAAATAATGAATGAAATAGCAGAATATGTCCACAAGGGCGTGTAGCTGCGATTCTCCTCATGTTCCAAACATGTTCCATACGAGAGAGACAGCAAGAGACAGGGAAAGAGTGTTCAGACTGAGGTTGGTGTTTGGCTGGTCTGGGATCAGGCCTTTGATTGTTATTTATTAAGTAATATGTGAGTCTGTGTTTTTGGGATCAGACCTTTGATTGTTGTTATTTAGTAATGTGTGTGTCTGTGTTTCTGGGATCAGACCTTTGATTGTTATTTAGTAATGTGTGAGTGCGTGAGTCCTGCTGTTATAATGCAATGTTTGGGTGTCAGAGTGTTTGATGAGGTCGTTGTCGGCGTAATGACTCCTTGTTGTGGCGCTGTGACGGCATGCTTCATTGCTACCAGTGACGTGCGGTGAGGTTCGTGGCTGGTGAGGCACTGACTCTTTCAGAGTCAAATTTACAAATGCATAAACCCAATAGAGCATCTAAGATCACCATTCAATTGGCAGCTTTCACATTGACTACTGGTTGTTTTTCATATCAGCATTCTTTACACACACATAGGTAAGGTGCATACAGTAGGCAGCTGCTAGCTTGTGATGAACGCATGTGTAAATATTATGCACTCATGAATAAGAACTTGTGAATATGAACTCTTTTTTACGAAGTTGCACAAGCAGCCTGAGGGTTTCTACCTTTATAATTATAATTTTAAGAGTTAAATCGAGGAGACTATAACATCAGCTAGATAACCAGCTATCATTTCATGCAAATTTAACTCTTCCAATTAACTCGTAAGGTTATTAAGTGTCCTTAGCTAGCTAATTAGCTAACGTAGCATCTGGATAACCATTCCAACCAGGAAACACAACTTACCTACAATTTAAGTTTAATTTCTCAAAATCAGCTCACCAATAAAAAGCAGTCTTGGGTTCAAAGTGATCACAACCACTTGTGTAATGTTAAATGGCTTCACATAGACATAAAACAATCCCAAGAGAAATAATGGGAAATCAACTGTAAGCTGTGCCGCTGTAAGTTCAAAACCAAATTTATTCTTGAGATTCCAAGCATGTTCAAAGCAATTTGGCTTTGAATGTGAGAAGTCGATCGAGTCATCTTCTGTCCCGTCGCTTGAAGCATACCTTTTAGCTCCGGCATTGGTCTCCCATTATTAATCATTTCACGTTTGGACTGAAAGTCCAGTTTTGAGAACTGCTTCAGCTTAGCAATAAAGTCTTCCATTTTCGCCGTCAAGGTCAAGTAGAAGTGTAAAAGAAGAGCAACGTTCCCCAGCATAACCCCGACAGGTGCGCTCTCGCACGCCCCCTTCATTGAGGCAGAGGTACTGTGAGCTCAGCTCAAAGGTTCTACGCATGCGCACGCATGCGCAAAACCCAGTTTGGAGCGATTGCGCAACCCTAGGTGAGGCACTGCCTCCCCTGTCTCCCATAGACAATACAATACACCTGACCGCACGTCCCTTGTTTTCTCCCGTCTATTTGAATAGGACACGCGCAAATTCAGCAAATTCAGCGATTTTGATTATCAAAATGCTCGAAATGATTGGAATCATGCAGAAATTACACCTATACCAAAGATTAGTAGAGAAATATGAATATTTATTTTATTTTATAATAATTTTTTTTTTTTTACTTTTCAAGATGACAGGTGAGGCTCTGCCTCCCCTGCCTCCTATGACCGCACATCCCTGATTGCTACACATTAAGACATAAAGAGATGCAGATCACAGCAGACTCCTCTCTCTTACTCTCTCTCTCTCTCTATCACTCTCTCTGTCTCTCTCTCTCTCTATCACTCTCTCTGTCTCTCTCTCTCTGTCTGTCTGTCTGTCTCTCTCTGTCTGTCTGTCTGTCTGTCTCTCTCTCTCGCTCTCTTTTTTTGGCACTAGCCACCACTCCTCCTGGTGCACCTCTCCTCTCCCTCCCTCTGTCCACCGCCGCACCCCCCAGCCCCCCCCCACCCCCCACCCTCCGCGCACTGGGGGCCATTTTCCATCCCTCGGCCCACTTCAGCAGTCTCCTCATGGGGCCTCTCACTCACCCAGCTCGCCCCAGTCCTTCCCGACTTCCTGGACCGAGCACCTTGCACGTGATTTCCCCCCACATACACTCTCGTCTAAAACCCTACACACGGACACTTCAGGATGGAATGAACACAACGCTTAAAACGTGGCAGCTCCGAGTCTCCGTCTCTGGGCTTCGTCCGTCTGACAGGATGGGTCACACAGTCGTGGCGGCGCGAGCGAGCCGGAGAGCCGGCTATAAACAGAGCAACACAGTCAGCGCGGGGGCTGTTTATGTAGGCTATACACAACACCTTTGAGTAATGCGCTGAGTCACGGCTCGGCCCGTTGAGCAAGTGTCATCCCGCTAAACAAAGAGGCAATGAGAGAAATGAGCAAACGCTCGCCGAGTGAACTTAGTAGGTCAGGGCCATTTTTTATGTGGTATGACAGCGATTGTGCGGCTCTCACTTCCACTAAGCACTAAGCGAGAAAGGAGAGAAAGACGATTGAGTCCATAGAGGGCTGATATATGTGCTCTTTTTTTTGGAAGTCGCTTGAGGAGTTCGTTTTAACCTCTGTATGTGTTTAGAAATGTTAGAAATGTTCCAGCATTTTCCAGTCTTGTCAGTCTTTAAGTGTCAATGCACAATGCGACGACTTTTGAGAACTTAGATAGCGTTCTCACACATATTGGCCCACGCAAATGCTAACATTTGTATCCATGTACACTCACACACACATACACACACAAGTAAGTAAGTAATACAGACTGTCTGTGAACAGCAGAAGGTGTTTCTCGTGGGAGTGTGTCAGTGTGGTTGTGTGTGTGTCAGTGCTGCTCTTATGTTTTCCACGGTAATGAAGCCGAAGTGTGGAGAAAATCACAAGGCTGCAGCGGTCTCCATGGTGAACAGGGAAAGCTTGTCGTGACGGGGCATGTAGGAAAGGGCAGCCAAGACCATACTGTTAGGCTGAGGGGGCTGGAACATCACACTTATTTTACATCGGTGTTGCGCCTTCACCAATCTTACTATAATTAACAATTTGAATATACAGTAATTATATTATATGGTTCAGGTCAGTGATAGAGCCAAGCAACTGCAGTGCATGTAGGGAAGACAACGAGTGGCCAGCCATGACCAAACTGTAGGGCTGAGGGGGCTGGAACTTCACACTTATTTTTACATGCGTGTAACAATTGTATTGTATTGTATCAAATTGTATTAGAAATTGTATTGTAATTTGACTTTGTTCAGATCGATGATAGAACCAAGCAACTTTTTCAAGTCCAGTCAACACCTTGTCTACAGGAGGTGTGAAGTCATAGCTGAGTGAGTTTCAGTGCTCTTTAATTTGCACAGTAGTCACTTTCCTCTCGGTGAGCCAAAGCGATGTAGCCCAGCAGGTATAAACTGTGGTCATATTGCCTCATACTGTGGGACTATGATTCACCCAAGATGTTGTTTTGCGAAGAAGCCCAAAGAACAGCATGGACCTTACCTGATTGTGGGCTTCAGTCAGTGACAGGCGGCCCTTCCGTGACAGGCCCTATACTCTCGTATTTTTCTTTTCCTGTTTCAGTTCAGACACAGAAGCATAATGGCTGCAGAGCCAGTACTCCATTCTCGCTGGGCGCTGTGTAGCGGGGAGAATAAACACCTGCTGCGTCGTCATGGTAACCACTGCCCTGGCTCTCAGGACAGGATATTCTGGCAGAGGAGAGCAAACCCAGATCAGTCGCGGGGCCTTCCGTCACAGTCCCCACACCAGAGTCAGAGTCATAGTTAGAGTCATAATTAGACTCAGAGTTATAGTTAGAGTCATAATTAGACTCAGAGTTAGAGTCATATTTGGAGTCAGCGTTAGAGTCATAATTAGAGTCAGAGTCTTAATTATGGTCAGTGTTAGAGTCATAATTAGAGTCAGAGTCATAATTGGAGTCAGCGTTAGAGTCATAATTGGAGTCAGTGATAGTCATAATTATGGTCAGTGTTAGAGTCATAATTAGAGTCAGAGTCATAATTAGGGTCAGTGTTTGAGTAAGGCCTGGGGTTGGAGACAGGACAGCCCATAGTCAGCCTACACTGCAAACATGCAGCTATGTTGTTGTTGTTGTTGTTCTAGAGAGACAGAGAAATAGGAGTTAGGAGTGAATTTTTACTTATGTGCATGATGTAATTCATCATTGATACAATATGGTTACGCCTGTGCTATTTGTGTATGTAGATATTTGGAAGGCTTTGAAAAGTTTCTTCTGTTTGTAGGATTTTTGTAGCTGTAGGATCCTGGACTTTGTAGTAATCCCTGTGGTATCCCACACACACACACACACACACACACACACACACACACACACACACACACACACACACACACACACACACACACACACACACACACACACACACACACACCTTTCATCTCACATCCACATAGACTCTCTGCTGTTTTGAAGTTGTGTTGTCATGGTCTTAGTATGTATTTATGAGTCCTGTGCTCATATATGTATGTCGACTTCCAGGGGGAGGAGGTTTTGTTCACCACTAGTCTTTAATATCCCCCCATAAATAACAGACAAGCTTTGCTAACTTTGAAACAGTACATATATTATGTATATGTGGTATGCACAGTTGCATGTACATGTGCGTGTACATATAGTTTTACTGTAGAGAGGCTTAAAGACAGCCATAAATCTGAGATAAAACTGACAAGACGTTGTAGCGACAGCACTAAAGCCAGGAGAAGAGTTTGAAGTGAAGTGAAATCCTCATGTAATCCTCCTGAGGGAGGGGGGGGACACACGACACCGTGTGATAGGAGAACATTCATTTTTGTTTTTCTCGATCTGGTTTCTCTCTCTCTCTCTCACTCCCTCCCTCTCTCTCACACACACAATCACACACACACACACACACACACATGCACACAAACACACATACATGCGTGCACGCACAAACACACATACATGCGTGCACGCACACACAAACACACATACACACACACACAACATGGTAGGTGTACGTAGATAATTTCTTTGTGTTCTGTGCCAGTTTATTAATTGGTCTATGTTAAGGGCAGGTCACTCTCACAGCCCTCTCATAAACACACGTGTGTGAATGTGAGTGTAGCTTTTAACCCTAGTGAGCTCTGGATAATGTGGCGCTCCCTGTCACAATGGCACACGGTGAGCGTGGGTAGGTTATGGTCACAATAGAAGGGTCTTGACAGAGAGTAGCACTCGGAGAGGAAGCAGGGAACTGCTCTATACAGAGGCTTGGCTCGCAGCTGCATGTGTAGGTAGGCAGCAGGTACATGTCAGAAAGAGGAAGAGAGAGAGAGGAAGAGAGAGAGGGAGAGAGAGAGAGGAAGAGAGAGAAAGAGAGAGAGAGTACTGATAGAGCGAGTGAGTGGGAGGGAGATAGTGAGAAAGTGAGATAAAGAGCGTGACACGTCCCTTTGTAGTGTCTGATGTGCAGGTTCAAATAGCATCTGGGTTATGAGATGATTAAATATTCTGTCACATATATCTTTCTCTCCTGCTGAATGCCTGACAGCCAAGAGTCACACATATCATCTGACCCCATTTTCCATACAGTGTACGCACAGAAAATACCTCTTTATCCGGCTATATTTGAGAGATCTACAGGACCTATTAGCCTTTTAGAATATCGTTATATCAAACATTTTATTCAGATAGTAGAGTTTGAAAAGCATGTCTTATGCACGCTGCAGGTAGCTGGAATTTAAAAAGAATGCATGTTATGGTTTGGTGATCTTGTAAAACAGAGTAATTCTGTCAGGGATAAAAGTATGAGGTTTCTTTCTCACATAATTAAACATGTGCATTTCCTTTCTATGATTATTACTGGGCTGTGTATTAAAGTGCTCTGTCTGGCATGTACAATAATATGCTTTGACATTATTATGATGCATTATGGGACAAACAGAGCACAACACTACCAAAGCAGAACCTACGGGATTGAGAGGCTATGCTGTAATGTGATGGCTTTTGAAAAAGTTTGGTTGCAAACTGAATTACAATGAAGTCCTATCTGTCTCGCTGTGTGTGTGTGTGTGTGTGTGTGTCTGAGTTTGTGTGTGTGTGTGTGTGTGTGGAGGGGGTGTGTCTGAGTTATTACTGCCGTGCAAAATTGAATTTGGAGGCTCTTAGTCCTGCAGCGATGGAGAAGAAATCTCCATGGTTTTAGTCCCTCATTACACAATACAACCTGTTCAGAAGCTCCATCAGAGATATGACACAGCGTGTAGTAATGGATATCATAGCATCATAACACAGCTAAACGGATCTGCATTCAGAGTCTAGAGCTGCATCTCCTGTCAGCCCAACAGTAATCGCGGTCGAGAGCAGGAGAGCAGTGGCCCTGGAGTCCCATGAGGAACATACCAGATGGAGGTTCTCCGATCTCCAGTCCCTCGACTCAGAATTTCATAGATTGTGTTTTGTTCGTTGTAGTCTCGCAAGGCCAGAAATTCTCACCAGTGTAGATTGGGCACGGCTGTTCCCGGAATCTGACTCAATTGTTTATGGGAACCAATAAAAGACTGTAATATCGCTAACGCAGTACAAAGCCAGTCAGAGCTGAAAAAGAGACATGTTCATTCTAACAAAACAATGACTGGATACCAGACTATATACGTCTTTTATACAATATACAATATTCAGAATCAGAATCAGAATTCTTTTAATGGCCAAGTATATTTACATATACAGGAAATTATCTTGGTGGTTGGTGCATAGGACATAAAACACATAACATAACAACAAAATAGCAAAAACAAGAATAAAAGACAAATACAGAATATTAGATAATAATAAATAATTGTGAATTGGAATACCCAGAGTCAGTGTGATGCAGGGGGCTTGTTTGTGAGCACCACTGCCGTGGGGAAAAAACTGTTCAGGTGGCGCGAGGTTTTGGTCTTTATAGCCCGGAACCTTCTGCCAGATGGGAGTCTTTGGAATAGGTGGTGACCGGGATGGGAAGGATCAGCGATGATCTTGCATGCTCTCTTGCTGGTCCTGGAGTGGAACAGGTCTAGGAGAGATGGCAGGTGACCTTCTCGGCTGACCGAATGATCCGCTGCAGTCTGCCTTTGTCCTTTGCAGTAGAGGCAGCGAACCAGATGGTAATAGATGAGGTGAGGATTGACTCAATGATGGCTGTGTAGAACTCGACCATCACTTTCTGCGGCATGTTGAATTTTTTTAGCTGCCGAAGGAAGAACATCCTTTGCTGGGCCTTCTTGATTGTGGAGGTGATGTTCTCCGCCCACCTTAGGTCCTGTGCCATAATTGTTCCCAGGAATCTGAAAGACTCCACAGTGTTAACTGGGGAGTCACACATGATGAGGGGGATGGTTGCGGCTGGGCTCCTCCTGAAGTCTGCTACCATCTCTACTGTTTTACAGGCGTTCAGCTCCAGGTGATTCTGGCTGCACCAGAAAGCCAGGCTGTCAACTTCTTTTCTGTAGGCTGCCTCGTCCCCATTGGAGATTAGTCCAATGAGGGTTGTGTCATCCGCAAATTTAAGGAGTTTGACAGAGGGGTGGCTGGAGGTGCAGTTGTTGGTGTAGAGGGAGAAGAGTAAAGGAGAGAGCACACAGCCTTGTGGGGCTCCAGTGCTGATGGTCCGGGGCTCTGAGACAAGCTTGCCCAGCCTCACACGCTGCTTCCTGTCTGACAGGAAGTCAGTGATCCACCTGCAGGTGGGCTCAGGCACGCTCAGCTGTGTTAGCTTGTCTTGGAGGAGAGCTGGGGCGATGGTGTTGAATGCGGAGCTGAAATCCACAAACAGGATCCTGGCGTAGGTGCCGGGGGAATCAAGGTGCTGGAGGATGAAGTGGAGTCCCATGTTAATTGCGTCATCTACAGACCTGTTGGCTCTGTAGGCAAACTGCAGTGGGTCGAGGAGGTGGTTGGTTATTGATTGTGGGTGGCTATAATGTATCTACTTTGTTGTACCCTGATTGGCATGAGGGTTATCATTAGTCAGTCACAGGCCACTCTTTCACCATTCTTCAGTCATACTCTAAATTTTAACCCTCAAAGCCATCAGGAGCTGCTGAGTCCCACACATGATGGGGAGAAAATAATCGAATCTCATCGCTCAGTCAGTCAGACCTCCTTGATGTGACTTTAAGGGTTGGGAGCTGGATGAACACATGGAGGGACGGGCTAAATCCCAGCTCTTTACTCTCCCTGTGTCTCCGGAGAGAACAGGCTAATGGAATGGGGG